>NC_139347.1:178149864-178422864 GCF_055883805.1 Amblyomma maculatum | reverse complement strand
GGAACCACAACATATACTAATTACAATAAGATTATAATACTGCAGAAGAAAATGTTGCGTTGCTATGAAAATTATTATGGGTCTTTGCAGCTTTTACAAGCTTCTCCTTTGTTCTTAAATTAAAAACGTTGACGGCCTACCAGCTTTGGTACTACGAACTACTAATGTTCATAAAACACCAAAAACTGTACGTCTGCGACAGGAAAGAAAATCCTGTTTATCCTTTGCGATATAACAAAGGACGCACACCAAAAACAAGAGAAAACTATGCAAAACAAACATCCACATACCAAAAGATTGTTATTCCTAATAAATTAGAAGATGCTATAAATTCCGAAACCAGTATAGGTAAGTTTAAAAAGCGCATTATTAAAGATGTCTTAGTGACATCTGGAGTTCTGTACGGGGACTGATTATCTTGGCCATGTTTCTGCAGAACATATCCTAGTAATGTATACTCACCTGGCATATGATCTATTTTGCATTGTTGTGTTCCAGTATATAGTATCTCTATTATCTTTATTTTGCTATAAGTGACTAACTATAAATTGTATAGTTGTACTGGAGGAGATCTCCGTCGGATATCATTTCACTGTTGTATATATTGCTATGGTGTTGTATAGTATCATGTGATTCTGTTAGTTTTGCTTATGCACATTTTTTTGTGTACGTTACGTTCTGTTATGCGGTAATATGACTGTACTGCAGTCGATTGCAGAGGGATAGAGGCCTTCGTTAGGCGCCACAGCCTTTAGCCTCTGCCCCTACAGCAGATGCTGTATTGGCTCCGCTGAAATTTCAAAAAAATAAAAATAAAAACTCAACAACGTATTTTTTTATCCCACTGGCGTGGCTAACTTGCGGTACCGCAAATAGAAGCGATATCCGCATGTGGGCTGCATTAAGAACAACGATTGCCGATGTCTTTGGTAGTCCAGCTGTCGAAAAATTGCGCGCCAAACAGCGCTTGTGTGAACGATCGCAGCAAGTAGGCGAAAGCTTTGCCAGCTATATGCAAGAAGTCATCAATCTGTGCAAGCGCGGAAATGCCAACATATCAGAAGCTGATACGATCAAACGTATATTGAAGGGCATAGATGGTGACGCCGTCCAATCAGCGCGCTGCTTGCGTAGCGTCACTGAAATCTTACGCAAGCATAGCGCATAGACGCGTCAGCCACAAACACAGGTTGAATGACTTGTTGGACTGACGTCTGCAGCCGACAACCTATCGTTCCTATAGAAAATTAAATCATTCCTTCATGAAGGGATAGCGCATCAGCTTTCCCTGCATCCTAGCCCTCAAGAGCAGCGGGCCTTGGAGCAGCCACCATAGAGAAAGAGATTGGTAAAGAGCGGACACTCCCATAGGGCCCAGCGGCCCATTCGACTGTCGCACACCACGCTGCCGGCGGCAACTACTTCCGGTCTTGCTGAAAGGCGCGCGATTTGAATGCTAGCATGCGCTGCGCCCTTCCCTGTCCTTTTGGCACAATATTTTGGTTTGACATGGTCTGCTAGTGTTTCTATTTTCAGCATGCATAATATTGTCACGACTGAAGTCCGAGGGAGCCGTGAAAGTACAACGTAGCCAAGAATGAGGTCGGCTTGTCGTTTCGAACACAGAGTCACAGCGTCCAGCACCAGCGCGCCGCTCGTGCCAACCACCGCTTCGTTGTCGTCGGCACCAAACACGGCTGTCGCGCGGCGCTAGGCACGTGGCATTATTCCCCCCCCGTGAAAGAAAACATCGTCCCGATGACAAGGTGAGAGGAGAAAAGAAAGAAAAAAAAAGATTAGGCGTGAGGTGAACTGTACAATGACGCAAGGTTTCACTTGCAGGGAACGCTCAGTCACGCGAAAAGTACGGCTTTAAGCGCACCACATGCACAATTTCAGGCCGCTGGCGTCGAACACTGACGGTCACAGTTCCATCTGGAATGACTTCGTAATTAACGTTGTTTAAGCGGCGCAGGACTTTATAGGGTCCGAAATAGCGGTGGAGTAGTTTCTCGCTCAAGCCTTTGTGACGCACGGGGGTCCACACCCACACTTGGTCCCCTGGTTCGTAGTGGGCCTCCCTGTGCCGAAGGTTATAGTGTCGAGCGTCGGTGGCATGCTGCTCCTTGATGTGCAAGCGGGCCAGCTGACGGGCTTGCTCGGCCTGTTCTGCGAAATGGGCGGCGTCGGGTTCGACCGCTTCTTCCCCGCACGGGAGCATCGCATCCAACATCGTGCGGGCCTCTCTGCCATATACGAGACGGAACGGCGTAAACTTCGTGGTTTCCTGCGGCGCCGTATTGTAGGCGAAGGTGACATACGGCAGGATCTCGTCCCACATTTTATGCTCAACGTCGATGTACATTGAGATCATGTCGGCCAAAGTTTTGTTTAGTCGTTCCGTTATTCCATTTGTCTGGGGGTGATACGCTGTTGTTGTGCGATGCTCGGTATGGCTGAGAGTTAAGGTGTCCCGCAGTAGCCGAGCTGTAAACGCCTTTCCTCGGTCAGTAATGATGGTAGACGGTGCACCGTGTCTGAGCACAATGTCGTTCATAAAGAATCGAGCAACTTCGCCGGCAGTACCTCGGGCAAGGGCCTTCGTTTCAGCGTAGCGTGTTAAATAGTCTGTGGCGACTACGATCCACTTGTGTCCGTTCGAGGATAAAGGAAATGGGCCTAAAAGGTCCATGCCCACTTGCTCGAAGGGTGTGAGGGGTGGTTCAATAGATTGTAACATACCGGATGGCTTGAGCGTGGGTTTTTTTCGCCGCTGGCATTGTCGACAAGTCTGTACGTAACGTCTAACGCTCGGAGAAAGATGTGGCCAGTAGTAGTTCTGCCGGACTCGGTTTAGGGTGCGTGTAAAGCCAAGATGCCCTGAAGTTGGTTCGTCGTGGCAGGCCAGGAGGATTTCGTGCCTTAGATCAGCCGGTATAACTAGCAGGTATGTTTTCGCACTCGACGTAGAATTCTTCTTATAAAGCACCCCATTGCGGAGGCAATACGACGACAACCCCCGAGCAAGGTACCGGGGTATTGTAGGATGCCCACCTTCAAGATGGTCAATAATCAGTCGCAGCTCGTCGTCGGCACGCTGTCTGGAGGCGAGATCGGACGTAGTGACTGCTCCGAGGAAGCTATCGTCGTCGGTGTCATCTGACGAAGGAGGGCCGACGGGCGCGCGGGACAGGCTATCGGCATCGGTGTGCTTCCGGCCAGACTTATAAATAACATCGAAATCGAACTCCTGTAGGCGCAATGCCCAACGTGCTAAGCGGCCACAAGGATCCTTTAAGTTTTTCAGCCAACACAACGAGTGATGGTCAGTGATGACGCGAAACGGTCGGCCATAAAGGTACGGGCGGAACTTGGCAGCGGCCCATACTACCGCCAAACATTCTTTTTCAGTGGTGGAATAGTTACACTCAGCACGGGAAAGTGCACGGCTGGCGTAGGCAATTACTTTCTCGACCCCGTCTTGGTGCTGAACTAGAACGGCACCAAGGCCGACGTTGCTCGCATCCGTGTGTAATTCTGTGTCGGCATCATCGTCGAAATGTGCCAGGGTCGGGGGTGACTGGAGCCGGCGTCGTAACTCGTCGAAAGCCATCTGCTGCTCGGCGCCCCAGGAAAATGATGCGTCATCTCGAGTCAGGAGAGTCAGAGGGCTGGCCATCTGTGCAAAGTTTTTGATAAAGCGACGATAATAGGAGCACAGCCCCAAAAACCGTCGGACTGCTTTTTTGTGGGCGGGGACGGGAAAGGCAGCAACGGCAGCAAGTTTCTCAGGGTCAGCTCGGATGCCATCAGCACTCACGATGTGCCCAAGAAACTTCAATTCGGTGAACCCGAAGTGGCACTTTTGAGGCTTGAGAGAAAGGTTGGCAGACCGGACAGCTTCGAGAACAGTTCTCAGGCGGCATAGGTGTTCTGTGAACGTCGGTGAAAAAATTATTACGTCGTCGAGATAAACAAGGCATGTCTGCCACTTAAGACCTGTGAGCACAGTGTCCATCATCCGCTGGAAGGTGGCAGGAGCACAGCAGAGCCCGAATGGGAGGACGCGGAATTCATAGAGCCCATCTGGTGTTACGAAGGCAGTTTTTTCACGGTCCCTCTCATCAACTTCAATTTGCCAATAACCACTCCTGAGGTCAACGGAGGAGAAGTACTTGGCTCGGCGAAGTCGGTCGAGAGAGTCATCAATCCGTGGCAGCGGATAGACGTCCTTCTTTGTCATACTGTTCAGTTTCCGATAGTCAACGCAGAAACGAAGTGTTCCGTCTTTCTTTTTAACGAGGACTACAGGCGAGGACCATGGGCTGCTTGAAGGTTGAATGACGCCATCGGCGAGCATCTCCTTGACTTGCTGTTGGATAGCGTCTCTCTCCCGAGGAGACACACGATAGGGCTGCTGATGGATGGGTCGAGTGCCTTCATGCGTGATAATCCGGTGTTTAATGACCGACGTTTGCTGCACCTTAGATGAAGACGTGAAGCACACACGAAACTCCAGCAATAGATCTTGAAGTTGCCTCTTTTCAACGGAGGAAAGGCTAGAATTGATGTCGACAGCGTGTACGGCATCATCCGGTTCAGTGCTAGGCGTAGCTTCCTCTGAAGCAAAACATTCGGCGACTTCGTGCAGATGGTCGACGTAAGCAATGACAGTGCCACGGAACAGATGTCGATGTTCATTGGAGAAATTGGTGACAAGTACCTCCGTCTCTCTTCCACGAAGGAAACAAAGACCTCTTGCCACAGAAACTCCCAAGGCGAGTGAGAGGGAGACATTAGGTTGAACAACCCGGAGGCCATGATGTGGCTCGTCACAAGTAACTCTGGCGAGGATGCTGGCGCGTGGTGGCACTGTGAGGCTATCATCGGCGACTCGCAGCGTGGAGTGGGACCCGCGGTACTCATGCTTTTCAGTGGCCAGTTTGGCGGAAAACGTCACCAAGCGGTTCGGTAGATCTATAGTGGCACCGTGCTCACGAAGGAAGTCGATGCCAAGAATAACATCACGAGAGCATTCGCGTAGCACGAGAAAAGTCGCAACAAATGTGCAGCCTCGCACCGTAACCCGGGCTGTGCACATACCCAGTGGTGCAACCACATGTCCGCCTGCCGTACGTATGTCTGGTCCGTTCCATGGCGTCATCACCTTTTTCAGTGTCCTTGTAAGCCGCCCGCTAAGGATGGAATAATCGGCTCCCGTATCAACTAAAGCGCTGACCTCCTTCGTGTCGACGATAATAGGGATGTCCAGGGAGACCCGGCCAAGACCAGGGCCTGTTGACGACGGTTCGGAGTGAAGTGAGCGGTGTGGTGGCGGAAGCTGGACGGCGGTTGGGTGGTCGGCGTCGGGACAATTCAATGTCGACGGCAGGTCGGAGTGAAGCAAGCGGTGCGGCGACGGAAGCTGGGCGGCAGTTGTGTGGTCTGCGTCGGGGCAATTTAAGCGACACGGCGGTGATAACTGGTCGGCGATGCGGACGACGTCGGGGCGATCTGGTCTGTGCGGCGAAAACTGGACAGGAATTCGGCGTTCAACGTCAGAGCGAATCGAGCGGTGCGGCGGTGGAAGCTTTACGGCGAATCGGTGTGCGGCGGCCTCGCCCCCAAAGGTCGCCGGAGCTAGTTTTCCCGATGAGGACTCGAGGAACCATGGCGTCCAGCGGTATACCGTGACCCAGAGGGTGAAGAGCGACGAGGCGAAGGCGAGCGCGACTCGCGACGAGGAGAATGTGGCAGACTGGCGGGTGACGTACGCTGGCGGGTTACGTACTCGGCGATGTCCTGAGGCCGCTGACCAGGCCGTGGACGAGGGCTGTCGGGGGAAAATCCCCTAAGGCCCATCTGACGATAAGGGCACTGCCGGTACAGGTGACCTGCCTCGCCACAGTGGTAGCAGAGAGGGCGGTTATCTGGAGCGCGCCAGAGATCAGTTGTCCGGGGCGCCTGGCGCCGATCTTCCCAAAGGGGCAGCGGTGCCGCAGCGTGCACAGCGACCTGAGGTTGCGTGTAAGGCGAAGGGGTGGGTAGCAGGGCTGGGCGGCGTGTGACATCAGCATAAGTCATCCGCTCGGTGGGGCCCGGGGGTGGTGGTGGAACGACTGTACTTGTTGGTGGCGTGAGTGCATTCTGGACCTCTTCACGGATGATGCTGGCCAGAGAAGCTGCGCCAGGAGCTCCATGAACTTTCTGGAGCTCCTCGCGAACCACGGTGCGAATGAGGTCGCGAAGGGAGCTCATATCTGCCCCAGGATTGTAGTCGGTTCGGTCAGACGGCGGTAGTGTGGATATGGAATTCAGCGGCCGACCGTACTGGCTGCATCGCTGCTGTAACAGTTTCTCCATGGTCACAGCTTCAGCCAGAAACGCCGCGACGGTGGTGGGCGGGTTCCGCACGAGGCCGGAAAAAAGCTGTTCTTTGACGCCGTGCATCAGGTGCCGAACCTTCTTCTCCTCACTCATGGACGGGTCGGCGCGATGGCAAAGGCGCATGAAGTCTTCAACGTACATTGCGACCCCCTCGTTCTGACGCTGAACTCGAGAGGTCAGGGCACGCTCGGCATTCTCTCGGCGGTCACTGTTGGCGTACGTACCGAGGAGCTGACTTCGGAAGGCCGGCCACGTAGAGAATGTGGCCTCGCGGTTCTCGAACCATGTCCGAGCAGCGTCTTCAAGGCTGAAGTAGACGTTCCGCATTTTCGCAGCGTCGTCCCAGCCGTTAAACGTCGCGACCCTTTCATAGTGAGCTAGCCAGTCCTCGGCGTCTTCAAACGGCTCACCGTGAAATGGTTTAGGGGTACGTGGGGTCTGAAGGATGAGACAGGACGAAGGGGTGGAAGGGACAGTCATGGTACGGGCGGGCGGTGTCGTTGCCACAGCCAGAGTCTCTTCGTCAAGAGGGAAGGCCTCGGGGGACAAGCCTCGGAGCCGTCGGCTGGTACGATGAACCGGAGTGGTCACGAGAGGCGGCCGCGTAGGGTCGTCCGCAGGAGAAGGGATCATCGATCGCACCTCCACCAGTGTCACGACTGAAGTCCGAGGGAGCCGTGAAAGTACCACGTAGCCAAGGACCCGAGAATGAGGTCGGCTTGTCGTTTCGAACACAGAGTCACAGCGTCCAGCACCAGCGCGCCGCTCGTGCCAACCACCGCTTCGTTGTCGTCGGCACCAAACACGGCTGTCGCGCGGCGCTAGGCACGTGGCAATATGAAAAATAGATTCCCAGTTCTCTAAACTGGCCATCAACGCAGCTGCAGCCTTTACAAAAAAGTATTGCAGAAAAGACGCCAAGTGCTTTGTTAAATGAACATTTATTTTGCTGCATATAAACCACATAAGAGATGCAACAGATGTAGACGGATGCATTGGCAAACCTTGGAAAACATTAAGCGATGTGCACATTACATAAAAAGAAAAAACCAAGGCGAGAAACAACACTTAGGTAGAGAAAAAAATAGCATAACGTTGATTTCCGAATTATGAAAAATTATATGTAACAAAACAGGCATTATACATAAACTACACAGTCCCAGTCGCGGCTATCTTAGCAAGGGTAACTTGTATTTATTGTTCAGGGCAGAGAGGAGTACTGACGCTTGGGGGAAGGCCACACCGTTCACTCGTCGCATCTGCCGTGCTTCGCTGCAGTCCGTGGGTCCATGCAGTGCTGTTGGAAAAGGAATGAACGTGATGCAGAAGGTTGCAATGAAATGTAAGGCCACTGCACCGCGCGCACATCTGTGCATGTGGGTGCGTACTGAAGACTTGGTGAGCAGCAGTTATGGTCTAGAACAGAAAATCTGTCATTTGTAAAATTAATACAAAAGCTACTCTTGCAACGTAGAGGTCAGGAAATGCAGGCTAACTGAACCTATCTGCAATGCATTTTTACAGTGAGTGAAATAACAGCTACTAAACTTACAATATTCCTCAAAAGCACTGAACAGCTGAAGCAATGAAGCTTGCAGCGAGACTGCAGCCATGAAATTAGGAGACGCCTGCTTCTGGGAAAGAGAGCAATGGTTAGCCTTGACCGCCTAGTAAAGAGCAGAGACATTAGTCTGCCAACCAAGATCCGTATAACCCGTGCTATGGTCTTTCCAGTTTTGATGTATGGATGCGAGAGTTGGACTGCGAAAAAGGCTGACCGCCGAAGAATTGACGCGTTTGAATTGTGGTGCTGGCGAAGACTCTTAAGAGTTCCTTGGACTGCCAGAAGATCAAATCAGTCGATATTGTCGACCATAAACCCTGACTGCTCATTGGAGGGTCAAATTCTAAAGTTAAAGCTCAGCTACTTTGGTCATCTGATGGGAAGAGAGGAGTCGCTGGAGAAAGATTTGATGTTGGGAAAGGTTGAGGGTCGCCGGAGAAGGGGTAGGCAGCGAACGCGATGGTTAGATGGCATCCTCGAGGCATTGCAGATGAAGCTATGTGATGTTAAGAAGATAGTGAGAGACCGGAAAGCGTGGCGTGACATGGTCCGTAGGGTCACGAAGAGTCGGACACGACTGAACGCCTGAACTGAACTGAACTGAATTTTAACGTTGTCCCGCTAAATGCAACGCGACACCACACCAAACTAGCCTTTCGCAAAACCGCGGCCTGGCCTCACCGCGGCCGGCGAGCACACCATGTTGGCTTGCCCTTCATATGCGACTTTCTGAAGCGCAAACCGCCGTGCTGAGCTAAACTGCCCGAAATGCCTCGCAGTTTGACAAGAATGAAACATTTCTCACCTTACGATTGCCCTGTTAAACGCGACACCACGCAAAACTAGCCGTTCGCAAAACCACCTCACGCCATGTCACGTCACCGCGGCCAGCACGCCTTGTCATGTTTGTTAGATTGCCCTTCACGCGCGACTTTGTAAAGCGCAGTCGCCGCCGTACTGAGCTAAACTGCCTGAAATACTGCGCAGTTTGACAAGAAAGACAAGAATGCAACATTTTTCACATTACCGTCGCCCTGTTAAGCGCGACACTTCGGAAAACTAGCCGTTCAGCAAACCGCGTCAGGCCTTGCCGCACCGGCCGCCTAATAGACCATGTTGGCGCAACGGCGTGCCTTGGTGGCTTCACATGCCACTTTCTCCAGCGTGCTGAAATAAACTGTTCGAAATGCAGCTCAGTTTTGCAGGAAGACAACATAATAAACCTCGCTGCGGTTGAAAACTGCCGGAGCGTCACGAACTGCGCCTGAACTTCTCTGTGCCTGAACAGCCGGCGCGCCTGTTCACAAGCTGCGAAACTTAATTGGCAGCGGCCGGCGTGTTCATGGTAAATTGCTTCAAATGCAGCGTCGTTCAGCAAAAAACGTTGCTCACCTTAATGTCGTTCCAAACTGCGGTCGTTCCGCATAGCAGCCCACGAGAGATACAAATATGCAGTCTGTGCCGCACATGCGCGGCGAGACAGGAGCAGACAACCGCTCGCTCCCTTCGACAACTTTCTGTCCCCTGCACCGGCGGGCTACCGCTGCAGCGAGTGCCGTCGCGCGCGCGTCCGCGCATGGCCGCGCTGGTGCCGCCATCCATCAATCGGCGGCAGCGCAACAAGTCGCGCGTCATTTTCTGGAGCCAGTTTTCGCCGAGTGGTCGCTCTTTATCAATCTCTTTCTCTATTCAGCCACCCAATTTGGCTCCGACCCTGCAGCAGGCTCTTCAGGAGCAAGTTGCTGACCGCTTCCATCTGTCCACACGCAATCAGTTGTCACTGCTGTTCCTCTGGTTTACGCCCACGTCTTTCTAAGACCTGTCGCCGTTCAGACGAACTGTGACGATGTCATCCCAAGGCCTGTCGCAGGTATCTTGACTTACGCCGACATCGTTGCACGACCTCGGCCGCTAAGGTATATTCTACCGTCAGTACCTATGCAAGCGCCATCAGCCTATTTTCGACCGGCTCCAAGACGACAAAATTCCTGGCACAAAGCAGATAATCGGCCAATTTGCTATACTTGCCGACTGGCTGGTCATTTTGCCCGGTATTGCCGCAACAGTCCTCGAGTGTCAGTAACTCCTACCCAAGGTTCTCGGTACTCGTCATTGACACCTCAGTATTCCCCATCTAATGATCCTGCAGCAAGCCGTCATTTCTCACCAGACATTCAGCCTTCTCCAACCGCCGTTCCTTCTCGTCACAACGCCACTCCATCTTTCCGATGCGACGCAGACTGAACGCTTCTCGTGGGGAAAACTACAGGCCGCAGTTTCCGAGGCGAGTCCTCATCTACGTCTACATCTACCAACAGCCAACTTTATTGAAGTCATCTTAAAGCAGCGCGAAAACACAGGACTAAAAGGAACAGGAGACGACACAAGCGCTTTCTAACAACTGAAATTTTATTTATAGAAAGGTGCAGTTATATAGGAACCAACCCAGATAAAATCAAGACGAGACACGTGAAAACCACCGCGGTGCCCTTTTAGAAACAGTGCGCGTGCGCAAAGTCAGGATTGAACACTTCAACACAACTAACAAACCTATCAACCTCCCACATGACAAACACCCGCTAACACCTCATCGCTAAATATTCACCGAGAGCGTGAATCTCTTTTTCTTCAAGATTAACGGAAGGTGTAGCTACGCACGCGTCAAACTCTTTGTTTATCAGAAACGCCTCGACCAGCTCTCTGCATATCCGATCAGGGTGACTGAACAAGACATTGGTCCTGTTCAAATGGGGGTAACAATCTTCACACTCCCGGCAATGAGCGGCAAGGTTGGACGACACAGCTCCTTTTACTGATCTGCGGTGTTCAAACAAGCGCTCATTAATACAACGGCCTGTCTGACCAATGCAAGATTTTCCACATGAAAGCGGGATGGAATATGCCACAGCCGTGTCACAGTCGATGAGCGGTTTCCTGTGCGCTACCGTGCACTTCATCCTCGCCTGGGCGCGTTTGGTCGAGGGCGTTTCTGTATTGGCCCTCACTGATACTGGTGCTGCGATTTCGGTAATGGATGCAAAATTTTGTTGCTCAAGACTTGCATTGCAGGACGTTCGTTACAAACAGCCAGCGTTCAGCAAATAAAGCCTTTAGCAGCATGTACCGCTCGAGTAGTGATCCAGAATTGCCTTTATATTATTGAGTTCCTCGTGCATCCAAGTTTCAAACACACTCTTATCTAAGGCTGAGATTTCCCGGCGCGTCACGCCGCTATAATTGATTTTGCTCGAGCTAAAGACGGGTTGTCTGCGCTGCCCGAGCCCGTGACAGACAACGCTCCTTTTAGTCTATGCGCTAAAGCGGTCGTCGGCGACGAAATCGACATTCCTCCCTCTGTTTCCCTGCTTGTATATATCGCCTGTGACAGTGTAGGCGACCAAACTGTCATGATCACGCCAGCCCATACATTTCTGCGCCGAAAGTGACTTCCGTTGCCCTGTTTTGTATCACTTTTTCCGCTGGCTCCTCGGCGCCATGGGGCTCTCATTTGTTTACTTACCCCACTGCTTGGTGCCACGGTGTATAAAGCGTAAAACCCATCGCATCTGTTCTCCGTGAAGAGACAGACGACGCGCCGCACCTCGCCATGACTGCGCTCTACCCTCCACTTTCTGTACCCGTTACTTCTTCCATAGACCTGATCCGCCACTTCATTGACGCCACTTCTGGCTTTACTTCAACACTTCAGCTCCTCCTTCCACTTGCACCAAAGTTCCCTGGGCCAAAGTTCAATTGCCACTAATCGGTTCGAGACTGGAGCCCACGCACCACTGCGGCAGTGGCCTTACCATGTGTCTGCAACTGATCGCCAGGTTATTGAAGCGCAAGTAGACCAGATGCTCAAGAACGGTGTCATTCAGTCCTCAAATAGCCTTGGGCTCCGTCTGCTGCGCTCGTTAAGAAGAATGGCTCCATGCGCTTCTGTTTAGATTACCGCCGACGTAATGAGGTTACGAAGAAAGACGTCTATCTTCTTCCGCGCATCGACGACACGCTGGACTGTTTGCAAAATGCTGAGTTTTTTTTTGCCTCCCTAGATCTATGTTCCGGGTACTGACAGGTCCTGATGAAAGCAGCCGACCGCTCTAAAACAGAGTTTTGTTGCTTCCGACAACTTGTAGGAATTTACCGTTATGCATTTCGACCTTTGCAGTGCTCCTCGACATTTCAATGACGGACAACATTTAGTGTAGAGTGAAATGGAACACCTCTTTTTCTATCTCGACGACATTGGCATCTTTTCTCCTGACTTCGACACTCACCTCTACCACCTGAAGCACATATTGAACTACCTTTGTGATGCCGGCTTGCAGCTCAACATATAGAAGTGTCAATTTGCCATACTTTAACGGACCATTTTAGAGCACGTTTTCTCCAAAGAAAAGGTTTCTCCAGGCCGGGCCAAACTTCGTGCTTTCGCTACTTTTGCCCCGGAGATCCATCAAAGCACTACGCAGCTTCCTAGGCTTGTGCTCGTACTTTCGCCGGTTCATTCCAAACGTTTCTTTCACTGCTGACCCTTTGACACAGCTTCTGTCGGTACGTTCCGGTTTTTCGTTCTGGTCCCGGTCATGTGACGACACCTTCAATGCGTTGCACCGCAGCCTCACAACACTACACGTCTTGCGTTACTTTGACCCCACGGCCCTTATGAACTAAACATTGAATCAGGGGTGTTGGTCTGGAAGCTGTACTCGCTCATCAGAAATCTGGCTTTGTTGAATACGTCGTCACCTGTGTATGTCAAACACTCACGAAGGCGGAGTTAAATTAGTCGGTCACTGAAAAAGAGTGTCCTCGACGTCGCAAGCCCTTCCTCATCGTTCTGCTGGCGAGTTGCAGCAGTTACTTTGCCCACCACGACTCTTTGTGGCGTCAGTATTTATTTGTATACGGCCCGCTCCCGTACACTGCTGCTGCAAACCGTTGGGCCATCGTCGCGGTTAACCACCTCACGAGATATGCAGAAAGTGCTGCCCTTCCATCTGCCACAGTGTCATACGTAGCCTCACTAATTTTTCAGCGATTCGTCTTTCGCTACGGAGAACCTTGTGAGCTTTCAATTTTAGTCGGGCTGCTGCGCTCGGCGGATGCTAATGGGTAAGATTACTTTATGGCAAATGTACTTAACACCGGGCAACTCCAGTGAAGCAAGGGCCATGAGATGCAGAGTTCTCGAAACATCTCATATGCATCCGCAAATACGTTCAAGTGCTTATGCGGGGCCTTCGCCATCATTTTCCATCGCGCTTGGAAGTGCCAGACTATACGCAGTACTCGAGATAACTACACTGATGCAGACGCTGCTGCGCGTATGCTTCATCGAAGGCTGGCTCTCTCTGTCTCGCTTACAACTCGGTGCGGGCTTTTTATTTCTTCTACTTTTTTTTAGCTGACCAAACTACTATTTCTAGCATCTACTCAATCACCGGATTAGTGAAATTTTAGGGGGAAAAAGCGCATTACCTTCTTCTTCTCTATGTACACAAGGGGATGAGTTGTCCCTGACTTCCACGATTCCATCGCACATGGGAACGGAGGGAGAAAGGGAAGGAGGGAAGGGAGGGTATAAGTCATGACCAGGGCACCACACGGGAAGTGAATATTGATTGACGAAAAAGCTGCTCACGTGTCTAGACCTTGGTAATGTGTGAATTGATTCTCCTTTCGGTACGGCCCCGAGCAACGGAGCACGAAGGGCCAAACAATTACGAGTAAAAAGCGATTCTAATCAGACTGTGTGGCTGAGTGTTTTCTGCTACAGAGGCGTGTGCTTGCTGCCTGTGCTTTGTTGAAATTCATGCGCAAAGCCCTGTTGTCTTCTTTTAACTGTCATTTATTCCTTGTCATTGAGAGTTGCATACTATGCCATTCAGCGGTCAATAAATGAACGTAACTAACGAAGTATCGAAAAATGTGTAACTTTATTGACGCTGTGACTCAGGATCTGCAGTATAAGACTCAGTGCTACATCACAAGAGCAAAACGAAATTCTCTGGGCGTACGCAATGGCCTCATGTACCGAGATACTACGTGACATGCAAAATACAAGACTCTTTCCTGTGGGCTCCCTTATCGTCGCCAGGACATCTTTTTCTTGCTGTCCCGAATAAAACACATGGGTGCTTTTTGTTCCTCTTAGTCGTTCTTCGAATCGCTGTCCACCGGTCTGGATGAAGTGGAATCCTCTTCGGACGAATCGCCATCTATAGAACACCTGCGCAAAACCAAAACATGACCTGAAGCGGAGAGGCTGTTTATGCCAGCATGCCATTGCTTAATGTTTCAAAAACTCGGCGTTAATACACTTCATGCATAACGACCTAGGTGAAACTCAAAAAGTATCCGGATCAGGTAAAGGAAGCGTATGGACGGCAGTGAACGTTTAATGCGAAAGCATGACTTGGCTAATGCGTTGCGTGAATAGGATTTGGGGACAAAGCGTGACGAACAAACTATATCGTCGCCACAGGGCTTCGAACCCATGCAAGAACAAACAGATCAGTTTCTTTGGATCAGGATCGAGAGCAACGAAAAAGATTTTTGCTATCGCCGCAGCATATCACGCCTAATGTAAAACTGCAAAACGCTCTCGGGCTGTGTATTGAACATCGTCGCCTTCCTGAAGTTCCGTCTGTGCTACTCTTTCATTTAAACTCGGTAAGTACGCCGTACACGTAAGCGATCTGACCGAGTACTGCCGAGGTCCTCAAGTGTACTGTTGGGGGAAAGGACCAAGCGGCTTGACAGAAGTCGCACTGCCTTCGCAATAATGTACCTAGGAGACTTAAGTGCAGCCCTTTTTTCTGCTTTCAATATTTGGCCCTAGGTGCTCTCCTCGAGAACACGTGGGATGCTGATGAGTCTTGAAAGGTAGGGGCAGGAAGCCTTGGTTGCTGCAAAAACCTGCGAGTAGAGATGATATACGTGTTAATGATGCTCCCCCAAGGTTTTGCTCCTCATCGAGTTGAAATTTAATTTCGTCATTGCCTGTCTAACAGAACTGACTTAAAGAAACTAGACATGTTTACCATCTAGTCACTTTCTTGTTCCTTCCCAATAAAGCCCAATCCCTTCACGGCAGGCAGCAGCTGGCAGTAGGGATAACCTCACTAAAATATCCTGAAAGCATGCGACTGTCTGGTACGATCCAAGCTTCCCACTCGTTTGATCCAGCGAGCACGCCAAACAAGCGAACTGTGAATGAAATTGAACACAAACCACAGAGATGACTGCCATGTTCGAGTATTGGCTTGCGTCATCAAAATGAGACAAAGATCTCAATCAAGTTTACCTGCACTCGCAGGGAGCCTTGCGCAATGAAAACGAAACTTTCGGGAGATAAAAATTAATTGTGGTTTAGCTCTGGTTAACACTAGGTGAATTGCGAAAGCAATGGCGGAAGTTTTATTTACCTACTATATTGTTCTCATGTCAGGCCCTATCAGTGTAAGATGCTGCATTATTGGGGACACTTAAGCTCATCCTTTATTGGTATGACGCGAGAGCGTAAGCTACCAGCCCACATATAATGTCACCCTTCAACCAAGCCGTGTGGATGTGCCGGTGTGTCGTAGGAATAACGAGAAGGCAAACGGCTCTGGCAGGCTGATTCTTATATCACCCTAATTAAAAGAGCAACCCGAGTTGGCAGCTCCTGCCTGTGGCATAGGAGTAACGTGCATTTATATGTCATGCTAGGCTGATGTTTTATGAGGAAATCGTAGCTGCACCTTTTCATAGCGCAGCTGCCGTCATCCGATGTCTCGCTTTGGCTGTCATAGTATTGCTTTTTCAATAAAAAAGAAGTAAACGCATCACCTTGTAGCTTGCATCGATCAAAAGTTTTGGGGCAGGTTCCGGAGGTTACGCCATAGCGCAATTATAGCTTCGAAACGGTGGCAATAGCTGGTATTAGGACTTTCTATAGACTTTTGGGAAGTTTTCAAAACATGTTTTGGTCATCATCACATGTAGTTGGCTGCTGGACAAAGGCAAACATAGCCAGAAGGAGGCAGAGAATAAACATTTACTCATAAAAATATTTGCATGTCGTTGTACTCAGCGTTCCTTTAGTCGGTGATCTGCAGAAGTAGGACATCAGAAAGCTTCCGTATACAGCCATGGCTGCATGAACTGCATTTCGACAGGTGGGATACGCTGGTCGTCGCAATACGCAGATACGCGGACAGGTGGGACAGGATACGCTGGTTGTCCCAATGAAAAACATGGGCGCCTCATAGCGGGAGTCGGCAGAGCAAGCAAATAAAATTACTCTACAGTTAAGGTCACGCACGTAGGCTATCTGTGGTCAATTAGTAAACTAGTCCTATCACACAATGCTCTGTATTTACCGTATTGTAAGTAAGCAAAAAGCTTCGTAGGGAAGGCAGGGAAGGTCGCGGTGAACAGTGCACTCGTCGTCATGGATATTAATGCGCGAATACAAAAGGCTTAAATAAATAATGCATGTACACAGACTCGAACTGAGCGCTAGTGTTTTGTGATACTTTCTTTTTCATTTCTCACCACCATGTAACCGCTCTGTCTGCGCGTAGTGGCTAGCACAGCTAAGTGTCGAAATTGCGCGTCAGGACTCCAACTAAAAATACTCAGGTCATGCTAATGCGGGGAAATGTCCGCCCAAACAATCGCAAAGCTAAGTCTGCACTGGCTTATAGCTACCTCAAAGGTGTTTTTGCAACCAGAAAGAGAGAGGGCTGCTCTGAGCACAATGTTGGGCGTAGCACAATACTTTGGACTGTGATGCAGCTATGAGGCCACACCGGAGAAAATAAACCTCCAGGAAACAGCCCGCGCGGTTGCTACAAGGCGCCTCAGAAGGAGTCTGTATGTTCCCTCCCGGCTGTCACGACGAGAGTGGGGCCACACGCCAGCGTAGCTGCTTCGAAAAAATGTGCATCCAAAGGACATTTTATGAAGAAACAAATCGGTAGTGGCTTAGTTTGGTTAAGCCTGGTAATTGCGAAAACAATAGCTATGGCTACGTCTAGGTTTAGCTGGCGGTGTAGCTGGTTGTGGCGCTTGTGGTTATGCTTATGGTTATGCATCGATTCACTCTGGCCACGGCATATGGTTCAACTATTGTTTATTGCGGGGTGCTACCTAATTATTCTATGTATAACTAGTAGCGAGGCAAGGAGTGCCGTGGCTGCAACGTATACTTGGTTGTGAGTGAGGTGAAGGCAGAATGTACAACTGCCGCTCCGGCACCGGCTGACGTCATTCTTTACGACAGCAGAAATGAAAGCATCCCTGGAGACTGCGTTGGTTCCACCTGCCGCTAGGCCACTTCCTATAGTATCCAACGTTGCACCCCCGGGGGTAGCTGCGGCTGCAGCCCCATAATTCTTCTTAGCTTTACGAGCATGTGGCACAACTGAAGTTCCGTGGTTGGTAGCTACCGCCTCGCGAGCCGATGGCACGAGTTGGGGGCTCTGATTTTGCCGCAGATGGGATGATGTCATTCCGGCTGAAGCGCTCCCTCACGTAGGGAACGGGTGTTTGCCCGCGGCTGGCAGCTACCGCCTCATGAGCCGACGGCGTGAGTTGGGGCCCCTGTTTTTGCGCAGCTGTACTTGGCGGCGCACCGAAGGTCATGCTAATGGTCAATGGTATCTACCGCCTCGCTATGCGAAGGGCTGAAAAGGGAAAGTAGTATTGCTTTCGCAATAAAAATTTGAATCAAACATTAGCTGAAGATATGCATGCGAACGCCTTCGTAAACATCTGGCCCAGCAGACCGCTTCAAAAAATGCCGCTGGTATTAATGAAACCTCTCTTGTAGCCAGATCGGCGGAAGAAACGTGTAGAGCGAGCGCTGTAATGTTGACCCTCGCTATCGCTTCAGGAGTTGCGCATGAATCCAAGAGCAGTATTCAGCTGAATATTGAACTATAAAGTGACAATTAGGCGCAATGATTTCCGGTGTTTCGATGGCGGCCGCTTCGTTGGCTTATGAAATGTTTACGTACGGGTTCGCAGAAAAGTAAACATACAGTATTTCCTTCAGAGTCACCTGTGCCAACATTTTGATTCGTTATTTTTTCGTCGCAGGGCTGGTCAATATGCGGAGCCGAGTCTTATGTCATGGGGCGGGTTGCAGTAATGGGTGCCTCTCTACGTCATCTGTTTCCCCTGCTCTTTTATTTTTGATAACGTTGAATATTGCCTCAAAGCGTAAATGTTGAGAACAAAAGACAAAAAGGGTCGCTGAATAAGGAAGTCCTTGATTCGAGGAAGTCGACGCGAGGGAGCGATTACGTGGCCCCAGTATTCAAGCACCATATCGATGATATGCTGTTCGGGAGAGCCGACGTAGCCAGATGTTGAATTCGTCTTGGGCTTCAGCGCCTGGTAAAGCCTTAGCTTGCGTGAATATCTGCCTCAGTGTTTTCGGAAGGACAAATTAGACACCCGGTAAGTGCGAAAATGTAGGGCACCTCCGTCTAATAGCAGCAGTTAGGGCAGCCCCGATCCAGACCCTCCAAAACACTGCGTCCTCTGTCGGACAAGACCGCGTGGAAGGTTTACAGTATCTTGAGGAACGACAGCGCCGCGTATGTGGCGCCTGGGGTGTTCCTTTATCGTGATGAAGAGGGTAGCATCACCCATACTGAGGAACTGAGACACTGTTCGGAGCAGGGTTTCTAGGCGTGTATGAGAATTTTCAGCTTTGTGAACTCAAAAGGTCCCGTTGGACCCACACGATTCTAATGGATTTCGGGATGAAATTGTGTTTCGGCTACGTTTTTCGCACTCTTTCGCATTAAAATATATTACCAACTCGACCGTTTGGCAATACCAATTAGCTATTATATTTAGTATCCCGTTGCGAAAGAAAGCAAAGATTTCTGCGTCTATTTTTCCAGGTATCTCGATAGTGATTGAGGCACTCCTACCCTCTGACAACTGGTGGAGAAGATGAATGACGGCTGCCGAATGAAACGAGGTAAGGAAGAAAAGCGGGAGGTGCTTTCTGAAAACTAGTTAGTTGGGTTATGGGGTTTAGAGTTCCAAACCGACTTAGACTATGAAAGACGCCGTAACAGAGGACTGTGGGAATTTCGACCACCTGGGGTTCTTTAATGTGCACTATATACGCACAGCACACGGGCGCCTTGCTTTTCGCCTCCATCGAAAAGCGGCCCCCGTGGACGGGATTCAAAGTCTGTCCAGTTTCTGAAAACTCTTGATCAGTCCGTCATTCAGATTATGCAGACGGTGGCTTAATAGTAACTTCAATATTGCGCGGTCATCTATGATTCTAACAGCCCAGTATTAGTAGGGACATGACGTCCTCGGGCATGGAGCTGTCTGTGAGCCGTAGAACGGTAGTAAAACAGAAAAACCGAACATTCTTCTCACGTGGTAGCTGCATGGGAAGCTCTAGTTCTCCCTTTCGTGTCTATGCGGGGCGTGCGGTCGACTTTTCGCCTTTCCGTTCGGCGTCTCCGAGCTTTGGGGCCTTCGATCTCGGGTGCTGTGGGATCCTCTATGGGCGAGTCTGTATCCGCGGAAGACCTGCGCAAGGCGGAGAGACAACCGCATCAGCAAACAAGTTCGTTCTTTCTTGCAGCCTTACGACCGGTAATATCGGCAAACGTGACGGCCGACGTCGAAGAGGTTCTCATTCGCTTCAGTGTTTCTTTGTCTCCTCTGCGACATATAATGTAGGTATAAAATTTTCTTTTTTTAAACATGTTTGAATTTGCATTGATATAGCAAAAAAAGTTTTCACATTTATCAAATAGCGTCAGGATATCTGACACACCATGACATGGCAGGCGCAGGTTGATTTCCAGAGGGAAAACAAAAATACGCTTGAAACTCATCTAACAATAAAACAAAAGTACTGAAGCTTGAGGGCCTGGGAAAAGAAAAAAAAAGAAATGTTTAACCCTGCCAAACCTATGTACCCAAAGCAAAAGTAGCTGCACGTTTTGCTCGCCCACCTCTCAGTCTCTTTGCGGCAGCCTCTCGGCGAGCTACAACCACTGCATGATCGGAGTCGGCCTGTCATCTTTATAGCCTCTGAGACGCAGACAGTACACGAGGCGTCTCGAAAGGATAAACCATGAGGACTGCTGCCGGTAATTTGTCGAGAACTATTGCGTTCCATTGGCACCGCTTCAGCTTCCCATCGGACAGAAACTATCAGAATTGGCAGCTCCAGTCCTTGTCATGTTACGTAGTCTTGTGTTGTCACAGAAACTAATCAATAGTAGCCAGCATTGTGGCTTCCAAACTATCACTTGCTAGAGGCATGCCCGTGGAAAGGGACGTAAAATTAAACCAATGAACGTCGAGAGAAATGCGTGACTGAGGAGGGGGTGCTCTTACTGCTATGAAGATGGCTTTATCTCTCAGCAGTAACCGCCAATGGAGTTCTATACCTAATCCACGAGAATCCATCATTCAAATGCTTATTAGACAGTCACCTCCGTCATATCCTGTAATGCGCTTTGGATGTGGTGTAGGTGACAGCCCGTAAAATTGAGTCTCTCTGGTCTCCAGAAACCATAATACGAGAGAAGAGTTGCTTTCTGTAAACGCGTGAAATTGGAAGCTCGCCGCTTTTGGTTGTGGGAATAAATATATTGGGATTTGTGCTCTTTCAGGGCAGTCGGCCCTCTTACTTGCAAGCAATCTGTCACTGTAACCTTTGCTACGGTCGAAAAATGGATATCATCGACGAAAGGTGCATGTAACTACTGCTGAACCGAGGCATCGAGATCGCAGCAGGCATCACCGAGTTCTGATACTGAAGGTACAATGGGTAACGTCGGTCGAGAGTACTTGCACCTGAACAAAAGCAATCAGTTCAGTTCAGTCGTTCAGTCGTGTCCGACTCTTCGTGACCCTATTGACCATGTCACGCCACGCTTTCCGGTCTCTCACTATCTTCCTAACATCACATAACTTCATCTGCAGTGCCTCGAGGAGGCCATCTAGCCATCGCGTTCGCTGCCTACCCCTTCTCCGGCGACCCTCAACCTTTCCCAACATCAAATCTTTCTCCAGCGACTCCTCTCTTCTCATCAGATGACCAAAGTAGCTGAGTTTTAACTTTAGAATTTGACCTTCCAATGAGCAGTCAGGGTTTATGGTCGACAATATTGACTGATTTGATCTTCTGGCAGTCCAAGGAACTCTCAAGAGTCTTCGCCAGCACCACAATTCAAACGCGTCAATTCTTCGGCGGTCAGCGTTTTTCACAGTCCAACTTTCGCATCCATACATCACAACTTGAAAGACCATAGCACGAGTTATACGGATCTTGGTTGGCAGACTAATGTCTCTGCTCTTTACTAGGCGGTCAAGGCTAACCATTGCTCTCTTTCCCA
This sequence comes from Amblyomma maculatum, assembly GCF_055883805.1. Lineage (NCBI taxonomy): Eukaryota > Metazoa > Arthropoda > Arachnida > Ixodida > Ixodidae > Amblyomma > Amblyomma maculatum. The sequence goes on along the minus strand of NC_139347.1, from coordinate 178,401,525 downwards.
GAAGCAGGCGTCTCCTAATTTCATGGCTGCAGTCTCCTTCCGAGGTAATCTTGGAGCCCAAGAAGAGAAAATCTGTCACAGCTTCCACTTCTTGTCCCTTGATGCTCCAGGACTTGATAGGGCAAGATGCCATGATCTTTGTCTTTTTAATGTTCAGTTTAAGCCCAAACTTCTCACTCTCTTCTTGTACGTGCATCAGAAGTCTCTTGAGTTCCGCTTCACTTTCTGCCATTAAAGTTGTATCATCCGCATATCTAAGGTTGTTGATACGTTTTCCAGCAATCTTCACTCCAGCTGAAGACTCGTCCAGACCAGCCTTCCTCATGATGCACTCTGCATATAGGTTAAATAGGCAGGGCGACAGTATGCAGCCTTGCCTCACTCCTTTCTCAATTGGAAACCAATCAGTAAGACCATGCCCAGTTCTGACTGTGGCCTCTTGCCCTTCATACAGGTTCCTGAGGAGACAGATGAGGTGAATTGGAACTCCCATCTCTTGGAGAGCTTGCCACAATCTGCTGTGATCTACGCAGTCAAACGCTTTCGCATAATCAATAAAGCAGAAGTAGATGGGTTTCTGGAACTCTCTTGCTTTTTCCATGATCCAGCGAAGGTTGGCAACTTGGTCTCTAGTTCCTCTGCCCTTGCGAAACCCAGCTTGCACGTACGGAAGCTCCCGATCCACATAAGAACGCCTTTTTTGCTGACATTTCTTGGATCAGCAGCATTCTAGCCTTCTCTAACCCGACGGCAACAATCCCACTCACCCAAACCTCGGGGCGATACATTCCACATTAACCTCGCCCGGCCTGAAAACAGATCCTAATTTCTGAAGACCCTCCTTGGAAATTATGCTGATTGTTTTTGCTTCCTAAAAGTATGGCAAAAGGCTCTTGACGAACATCGAATTATAAAAGATACAAACATCAACCCTCTCAGAGTAAATGCCAGTGCCGGAATGCCAAGAGATCCGGTGCCCAATCGAGGAAACGCTGCGTGCCTATGTCATCCAGTCATTACAAAGTACACGACACACACCGGTCGTTCTCGTAAAAATGACGGGTGGTTTAGCATGGTTAGGCCAAATGCCAATTAAGTGGTAGGCATTCTGTTTTCCACTTTAGTTTCGGACCTCAGTAATTCATTGCTATACAAATGTAATCTATCGTATTATGTGACACATATAGATGTGTTGCTTAGAAACGTGCCTTCATAACCCAAAAGTAGCGCGTCTGAAAGAGTATTCAAGCGTCCTGCTATGTTCCATTCCCTTGGCGAATGTTGTCCTAAATAGTTGTAAATCAGGTCCATGAGCACAAACGCTTTTACTTGGTGGCAATAAAGTGTCGGCGAAAGTTATTGCAAATACATTTAATAATTGTCTAGTAATTTCTCCTGGTAGTATTGTGCCGTATAATATAAGCATAGTTTTGCCAGACATACCTATTTTCAGCGTTTCGTTCACCCATTACGGTGAACGAGGAGATATCAGTTACCCAATTACTAAAAAATAGCTTAAGTTGCTACGTCGACGGCATACAGATTGTCCCTCTCCAGTAAGTGCCTAATGGTATTTCGTGCGTACATTACCTGTATTTTAACATGCCTTTGTGAAGTGCTGACTTTCCTAAATGAATGCATAAAGCCCGAATTTTATCATTTAAATAAAAGTAAAAATTATATAAAAAATATAGACCTATTCCAATATTACCCCCTTTTTTCTGAAGGGCTACAAAAAATAAAACTTATACATGTTTAAGACTTTTTTTATACGTAAAGCTTTTAGCTCCATTTGGACATATGAAATGGCGATCTACGGCGTTAGCCCGTCTTCATACAAAACTGTTTATTTTTACAGTAAGCTTAAATTAAGAACATTGTACTCAGCATTTGCATCGACTTTACTGAAACGTCTTGTTGCATCCTTCATTCTGTTTTACTTGATAAGCTTGAAACGTAAATTGTTGAAGGATACCATTTAACCCTTACAAAACCTTACAATAAGCTTCTAATTGTTGGTTCTTGAGGTTCCTTTTTTTTTTCTTGTTGCTCCTGATCCCGTCTCCTTGCTTCGCCAACAGAATTTTTCTAATGGGCCGAATCAAATTCATAAACTTCTTTAATCAAAATAAAAGCTAGCTTGGCCAGATGAACATGCACACAAAATCGATAGAAAAACAGAAGAGACCCACAACAAGTTAGGTCGCCCTTCGGTTTAGGACGGCTTGTTGTCCTAAGCGAGCGTGCAGGAGAAGGTCCGTCGTCTCCTCCTCTCGGGCAGCAACCCCCTGGCTACCCCCCGCCACTCGCGGTCTACGCACAGTCTCCCTTTGCCGCGAACCCACACCTGGCGACCCAGTGCAGTTTCTCGGAATCCAACGCAGCCGGGATCAAGTTCGCCAGAACGTCTCACCCCGGCCTTTCCGCCACTGCCACTCTCGCGGGTGAGCTTGAGAGTTCCGACTACCTGTTACACACACGAACGCACGTAAAAAAAAGAATAACGTACAGCCACCCTGCGGGCAACTGAAGGTACTTGTCGACGGCGTTCGGAGCCTCGCGCACTAAGAGTCCAAACACAGAGCGGCCGAGCGCTCTTCAATGCGCGAGACCCCTATACCCCTCAAGAAAGACCTAAAACAGATAAAGCGCTCACGCAAGGACACTTAAACACCGTAAGCAAAAACAAGAAAAAGGTCCACCCCTGGGTACAGGCGCCGCCCCGCCCGGGCGCTTCACGGGCAGGCCGGCTCCCGAAACGGTAGTAAACACACAAAGGCGCACAAAAAAGAAAGCCCGAGCAAACCTGCGCTGTTGACGACCCTAAACTTACCTTGATGATCGCTACCAGTATGTTAAAAGAGGGAAACGCAGCTCAGATTAAAAGCATATCACCAAAGGCACGCCTCAAAAAATATTGTTTTGTCGTTCTGGTTTATATTCTATATTAATGATATAGTAGATATGTATACAGATAAAAATACTTAATATACACAGATGATGCCAGTATGTTGTTCATCAACTGACTCCAGAAGCCTTCAGAACAAAGGTAACACGCCCTGCAAATCCTTCATGAATGGCCAAAACTAGAAAGTGTGGAAGAACGGTCTAGGTGGCAGTTCATCTCAGGAAAATAAAACAGCGCACTCCTGACACCCGGACAAAGGAAGAGACTACAACACAGCGCTGTTTTGTAGTCTCTTCCTTTGTCCATGTGTCAGGAGTGGGCTGTTTTATTTTCCTAAGGGAAAAACTAAACTCTCTCAAATCAATACGAAAGCTGTAATGTTTAGGCCCAAATCTAAGCACATAATCAGCACCTAACCTCGTTTATGACATGGAAAATATACCGCGTGTCCAAGCGAACTTTAACCAAAGGATAAAATTAAAACACTGAGGTAGGCTAGAGAAACCACTTGGATACAGCTGCTAGCCATCTGGAGCACCACAAGCAATTTTTTTGCAATTAAGGAATTAGTAATTAAGATATTGTTTAATTTACTATGTATTCCCTTTAGACAATAAATGTGATATGCAAATTTGGAGGCCACCTTCTGAAACCCCCCTTCCGTTTATTTCAGATAAAGAAAGTGTCACGTGTATCTCTTTTTCAAGCTCTAAAGAAAACCCGCGAAATAAAAAAAACAACACTTGGTTGTGGCTTAACTCTGTTTAACCCTAGTTCGATAGCAATAGCAAAGACTGGAGCTTCTTTTGCCTACTGCATTATTCCCCTATCACGCTCTATCATTTAAGGGGCTACATTATTGGGGAAACTTAAGCTCATCCTTTAAGGGTATAACGCGAGAGCGTAAGCTACCAGCCCACATATAAATGAGAAGGGTTCAATGGTTGTTGAAGGTCAAAAGTTACCTTTCTCGCGACGACGCGACAAGCTGTGGTCGTGACTCTACAGGCCAGTTCTAGCGTTAGGCCGATACGTTGGCTATGGATGCAGCGAACGTGGTGAGCTCGCAGCAACTTGCACTGTCACATGCACAGACTGCCTCAAGCAGACGAAGAAACCTTCCCAGACATACCGGCCTGCCGCTACAACGGCCCCCCTGGAGTCACGATTCAGCTGATTTGACACAGTGGAGAGTACCACAACCGTGGCGCACGAAGGCGCCAGTCAAGTGATAATTTTTGTATTTTGCGCGCTTTTGTTACAGCTTGGGAAAGAAATATACAAGCGAGGCTTTCTTTATCAGAAATAAATGGAAAAGGGTTTCAGAAGGTGCTCTCCAACTTTGCAAATCACATTTTTGTCTAAATGCAACAGTTCGTAATTGAGAAAAATTTCTTAATTACTAATAAGTTAATTGCAAAATAAGAACTGCCTATGATGCGCCAGATGGATGGAAGCGGTCCTAACTCAAATATTTTATTTTTTAACACTTGGATAAATTTAGCTTGGACACCCTGTAAATATCAGAGTTTTAAAGTACTGGCAATTATTTTCGCTCATAATACTCTTTGGGACGTACCTATTGAATCGTTTTTGGACAAGTTGTCGTTTGTAAATGGTATGATGTGGTGGCTAGGGCTTTTTTACCATATAGAATAGAGTTTCTGGTTTTAACACCCTCCTTTTTTACTACAGTATAAATACAGTGTAGTAGCAGGTACCAATCTACAGACAATACATATACTGTAAAAAATAAATTTGTTCTTGCACTATTTAACTTATCTTACAATACCTACACATCAGAATTGTTTCCGAAAGCAAATATAATACCGTGTTTGAACACTATAATTACGGTTTGTGAAAAGCTTTCAAAGAGGGGGGAACAAATGTGAAATTGTTTCACGAATTATCTAAGCTTACAAAGAGTACACACTGTTATGTCACAAGATGCACGTAACAGTGGAAGATGGTCATGCCACGAGCCAAGTATTCTATACGGAAGGTATCATACACGCTACCTACACTTCTATATCCGTTTCATAAATCAGATCGCAATTTTTATGCTTGTCATGTACAAGACGTTGGTGCATTTTTTGTTACTTATTGTTTATTAAATAACTGAAGAGCATTTTGCATATAATTTTGCGTGTTATTTATTTTGTATATAACAAATTAAAAGCCAATTGTTATTCTTTTCTATTTTCCTTTGTATCTCTGCTTTCCTTCTAAAGGCGTTTGTGGGCTGTAGTCAAGTCCCTTTCCCCAAAGGGACTTTTAACCGCGGTCTCCTCCACCATGGATGGAAATAAAATTATTATTATTAATATTAATATTACTATTATTATTAATATTACTAATATTGTTATTATTATTATTAATATTATTATTATTATTATTATTATTACTGTCATATATATTTTGTCCAAGGAGGAGGAAGGCGAGGAGGAAAGGCAGGGAGGTTAACCGGTAAAAGCGGTTTGCTACCCTGCACTGGGCGAAAGGGTGAGTCGATATAAAGGGTGTGGGTGAGAGAGGGATAGGTGAAGTAAGTACAGTCACATCAAATCACGTCACAGTCATATCACGTAACATAACACTAACATCATAGCCATTCGATCAGGTCTGTGCTTTTCATAAAGCTGAGCAGTGCTTGGGAGGCCTTCACCGCAGACGATCGCCGTGGCCCAAACCGACAGCTGCTGCTAATTAGGTAATGATGCGTGGCCTCAAAGTCAAAGAGAGCGCCTACCCAGAGAACAGAGCGTCGCATTGCTAGAACAACCTGAGCACTTCAGAAATTCCATTATGTCTGAATGTCTGAATACAAGCTCTTGTGACAGTGCATGAAGACATGTCTCTGAATTTTTGCTGATTATCGGCAACTTAGCAGAGAAAAAAATACGTACACTCTCCACTTCGTATCGATGCAACCTTTGCAACAACAAGTGCTTCTTGTTCATGAATCTAAAGATTCGGTGCTGGCATGCCGAAGTGAAAGAAAACAGTCGAATGAAGAGTGACTTCATCATCGTGGGTAGCCTCATTGAGTTCCATGTACAAAAGTTAGAATTTGTTCAGCCCCAGTAGCATTTCATCATTAAATGAATACAGTGCTGGCGGGTCTCAGATGGGGCATTTGTCTCCTATTTAAATGTTTGTTTTGTTTCTAATGCTGACGATCTTCTAAGAGGCTTTCGAGAGTACCGCAGAGTCGTCAGGGATAAACATTAAGTGACTACATGGACACTTTGCGGAGATGAACTGCTGTTTCTTGATCAAGTCGCAATCACACATAGAACAAGCCCAGACGAAAGAAAATATGCTATAGCTGCGTTTGCGCAACCAGCCAACAACAAAGCTGCCCCCCGAACTCTGGGGCACTGTGCGAGCTACCACCGGTTTGTTAGGTACCTTTCGCGCACAGCTGAATAAATTGACGAAGGTGATCAAGTCTGATGAGCTGTTCGTATAAGATACTCCTCAGCGTGAAGCATGCAACGAACTTCAGCAGGAACTCCCGCGAAAATCCCGAATCACACATACATACTGACTTAAGCAGTGTTATCGGCCACGAAGGAGTCATTGTGCAGACGTCCTGCTTTTTATCAAAGGCTCATCTGTGCAATGACAGAGTAGAGGCGCCTTTTGATGGTATGGGTTTCGTATAAATTTTCACTGTATTTGAATGGCAGCCTTTCATTGTTTTAAAATACCAACGTGCTTTGTATTGGCTTACAAACTCGAAAACCCTGTCAGGCCCACTCGTCTGTATAAGCTTGCGACTGCAAGATTACTGTGTCGCCGGGGTCCACAAATCAGGCTGCAAACGCTCCGAGAAGGATTGACCGTCTTGAGCCCCAATCTATGGGTCGCCGAATGAACACAGTACACCCATCCACGTCCATTCTGGACCTTCAACTTCGTGCAACCGCGCTCGGACCTTGCGCGGCAATGCCGTATCAAGAATCTGGATGGCAGGATTTCTTCACATCCCATCTAGTCAGGGGTATTCTCCAGCTTTTTTTCTGCTAAGTGAGCCATCGTGTACAATATGCGCCCAAAATATCACGTAACATGACAATATTCGGCAGGTTTCTCACGAGGAACAAATAGCTGGAGACTTCGTTTTTTGTCACGCCCTCTACCGAACTGCAGGCAACTAATTAAGGCCGCATTTTTTTGTTTAAACCGGACACTACGTCAAGAGTGGTAGTGACTGTAGCAACGTCAAAATACCACCAACGAGCCTTGCGAGGTTTGTACAGGTTATTTGACCACCGAGACCTTTCGAGGAGATTGGTACAGAACACAGACAATCTTGGCCCCTTCCTAACATCAATGCCCTTCAAAAAGTTGGTTATTAGAAGAAACCAGCTACTTTAGCCACTATGCTGAAGCGAAAGGACACCAGAAGTTGCCAAATTCCTTCCTTAAAACATTTTTCTTCCCTTCAGCGCTTCGGAGGTTTTGATTACAAAACCCATGACCTGCGTTTAGTGTCGAAATCACTAAGGTATAACGACGACCACGCAAATGACATCATTTAGGTTCCTTCACTGTAAGGAGGCCATAGCCACAATAGGGCCTGAAATGGCACATGCGTTTAACGCGTGTGGCATCGAAATCAAAGATCTTGTCTTGATCTTACTGGCACTACGTCAGGGCTATTGTTCCTGGGTACTAGATATGACCAAAGGCATGAATTTTAGGGCATTATGCACGGACTAGCGTATTTCGTGACTAGTGGAATCGGAGTGTCTTGCCTGCGAGTTGCGTTAGCCGCTCGAGCCGTCCTCTTACGGCGTGAACGCTGGCCTAACTTCAGTGTCTCGCGCAGTTTCTGGATAGTGGAGTCATCAGACGAAGAGTCCTCTGTGGACGAATCTTCATCCACATAAGGCCTGCCGGAAGACAGAAAACATTAGTTTAGATGATACTATGGCGGCGCCCAAAGCCAGCATGCTACCAAGAGGTCAACACCACCAACAAATAACAAACCCATCACAAACAGCAGACTTCCGCGAGATACAAAATGTATCAGCGTACTGCATATCAATGTGTGATCAAGCGATGCCACACGCTAGAACAGCAATTTAAGTGAAATGCAATTCCAGGCAGCGAGACGAGAACATGGTTCAGCCAAATAAAAGATACAAGATTTGATTAGCAAAATGATTTCTGAGGAGAAGAAAGGTACAGCGGCGAGCAGCCTTGTCGAAATCGTGCAGACGGCGCTCTGCGGAGCAAGTCAGTGACATCTAACGTTTGGCTCTGGGTTTGAGATACGCGTCCCGCGCTCATGCGCGGCAAATAAAAAGTATGCCTGCTCAGCGCCTCCTCTATAGAGGCGCTGGCCTGCTCATTATTTCTTCGTTCAGCCAGTGCCTTGCGAGTACAGTCGAGCGCGATTTGAAGGTTATCACGCGAGCGTCGACCAGCCTTGCGCTCCAGGCACCTGGCGGCCGGGTATGGAACAGGGCAAATTATGATTTTGCACTCCTCTCTTCCTTGTTCGCTGTTTCATACAACAACCATCACCACAGTGACAAACTCCCCGCACTTTCTCTCTATTCTAAGCTTTCCATTTGTTGCGATAAAGTATCCAATTTCAGATAATACCGAAGAATACGTTGTGCGCACAACGATCACTGCCTGTTCTCATAACCAAAAAAAAAAAGAAAGATGTCTAGGCAGGGAGTGGTGGCTGCTAAAGGAACAGCAAAAAGAGTGAGGGAAGCTCGCTTCATATCTCCCTGGCCTCGGCAGAGAATTCTGGGCCATGACGCTGTTCATGTTCCCGCTCGACGCTCGCGCGATAACCTTCAAATCGCGCTCGACATTACCTTTCGTGCTGCTGAGGTCGCACTGCCTGGATTTGTGAGGCTGTGACGGCCGCCAGAGCGTCGAGATGCCGCCATATGTTCTCCAGTGTAACGAGACGGCAAGGTAAGCAAGTGCGAGTGATAGATTAATACGCCTTCCTGCATGCGCACTGCTCATTGCTCCTGTGCTTTATCGGGGAAGAAGTCAAGTTTCTACATCTGTACAGATGCCATATGGTTTGTCCCTTATAGCTGATAACCCGGCCCAAAAACACGCTATCAAACAATACGCCTACAATGCGTGGCACGTGGTCGTAACCTTTAACAGGACAAAAACAGACACCAAACAACTATGCCCAATTCTCGCACTCTCAACCATGGCGCATTTTGGAAACGTGCGATCATCCTCACTTACTCCGCGGAGCACCGTCGGCGCGTTCTAGACAAGGCTACTCACAACTGTACATGTAGCAATTCCACTCACAATCAAGACAACCAGAGGACAGCTTACGGTACAGCAGCTATTTAAGACAGCTTATGTAGCCTGCACAACGCGTAAAGTGGGATAAAGAAATAGCATCTTTGAACAGGCCGCATCCTTATTCTAGTGAATTTTTCTCTGTCGGAGAAGAAATGATAACGCCTGAAATTGAGCCACCACACATCACAGTGAGAAAGCAGGAAAGTCTGCACTTTCCCCTGAGGGTTGTCCTGAACAAAGAGCAGTGTGCGCAAGCTAAACCCTGCCAGCGCTGTGGAAGCGTGGCCGGTTCGCGGTGAAACTGGAGTTTTGTAATCGGAATATGTCAAGCACAAGAAAACCACTGGATAACCAATGGAGCACGTTTTACTGCCCGTAACGTAGACGGCACTCATAAGCACATTGTCCGTCTTGAGAGCTAAATTACCTACCTATAGATCTACAGCCTCTACTCCTTACAAGTGCGCCAGCATACCTTAAGCACAGCTATGCATACTATATATGCACTTCGCTTTAGGAAAAAGTGAGGAAACCAACCTGGAGTATGGGGCTCTCATGTCAGGCATCTACTGGCTTATTTTTAAAAGGGATCTTCGTCATTAGTAGACAAGTAACGAAAAGAATCTTAATAGGAAGAAGAGGTTCAAATGGCAGCCAGAGCAGATGTGATACGGAAGACTAGATTGTGCAGCACGCACCAATGCTATAGGAAGCATACAAGTTGCAAGAAGGCCATCGCGAAACCGGTCTTTAAAGACCATGTAAGGAAGCGTCTCTGAACTGCGCAAAGCAACTATGCGTTCTTTGTCCAATTTAAATGCACACCAGCTATGGATGGCGTTGAAGGTTACAATACATCGCCATTTTTACTTACTTGAAAGTTACATCACAAGATCTATGGATACATGGGACAAATACCTCTCGTAGAGTAGTCGTGGTACTACAGGCCCTTGTATTATTTCAAAATTATCGTTCTCGAGTGAAAATATTGGCCCTTCGATTAAAATGAAAATTTGCCTTGCATTGCTCAGGGCGGCTTGTGAAGGCACTCAAGATGGTAAATGAAATGGAAGGCTTGCCTGGAGGCTGCGATGCTGGCAAAAGTTATCGTTTTCCCGCCTTTAGTGGGACGACGTGGGGCCACTTCCCCTTCAACTCGACTGCCTTGCGCGGCGTTCAAGTCTGGGGCATTCGATGCCATGGGATACTTTCTCGATGATCCTCCACGCGTGGGAAACCTGCGGACGACAGAAAAAGATGCCTGTCAGCAGAGATCCTGGTTGTAATTCGAGGCCTAGAGCTGGTAGCGGTTGGCAACAAGAGAGAGTCTGTAAAAGAAGCTGTTGCTCATTCAACATCAGTGTGGCACTTGCCTTCAGTAACTCGCACTTTCGCGGGCAAGGTTTGGCTTTGCTTTAAAATGCAAAGGCAAGCTTCCCGACAGAAACGCTCTGAAATACAACGCGATAACGTGTGCAGCTGGCTAGGTTGAAAAAGCTTCGCCGTTGCTGTTACTCGAAATTCTGGGTGGCATCATATTGCCACGAACTATTGAAATGTTTGTGTTCTTTTTCGATCGCCGCCGGCATGTGCAACCTTATCACTTTGATTCCAGCGCACGGGCCGATTCTGTATGCTTTGTTTGTCAATGTTCGTTGTGGCAAGATACTGCTTTATCATTTTCTGTGTCCCGCAAGATGCGTCGAGATGTGTCTCGAAGTTATGCTAGTCAGCGTTTGCGGCTTTATCCTGATATTTCTTAGCCGGCTTTAAAATGAATGTTGACATGCGCGACAGGTATTCTTTGTTCGACGACCAGCGAGCCCGTTGGCTGTTATCGCCGCCGCCGAATCGATTAGCTCTTTTGCGGGCGCAAGTCAGCCCAATAAAGAGTTTATTCCAGTGTCATTGTTTGTGTTCCTGTATATGCTCCCGCAGGGAACAGAGTTGCGTGAACGTCCGCCATCATGTTCCCAGCTGGGCGGGAAAGCCACTGCTCGTGCGTCCAGGGGTTACGTTCATGGGCTCTCTGCGTAGAGCGCTTGGGCTTGTTTTTTTTTTATTTGCGTACAAATTGCACTTGATGGTAAGTTTTCAAGCATAAAGCAGAAAACTAGTCTGTGATTTGCCAAATGTGTGCATCCAGCATAAAAAAAAGGAGATCTTCATAGGTTATCAGCAAAACTGTAGTCATGACATACTGACGAAAAAAATACTTGGAAATGACCTGCGAGATTTTCTTTATTGAAACAGGCAATTTGAGATGAACAAGAAATCTCCTTCCGGATGGGACATATATTATGGTGAGGCTACCCAAAAATAATATAAAATAATATGCCTCTGTCCATATGTGTATGTCCCGTCCTGTCTTCTTGCGTGCTCATCTTGAAACAAAAATAGTATCGCGACGAATTAGTTTTTCACAAGAACCGCCGTGTGTTCTGCGCGAGTTATGTGCGCAAAAAAAAATAATAGAAACGCATCCCCCTAGAACTGCATTGAAATCACTATGCATTGTGCTTAATTCATTTCAGCAAACACCAGTGCATTAAGCAGGCGACTCTGACCGAACATAGAAATTTCATACTCACTTGCTTCCGAACAACATTTTGCATAATGTACCCCTTTGCTAAATGCAGTGAAAAAGGCATCTTTAAATTACCTTGAAAATGCTTTCTTTTTGATAATATTAACCTTCCGCATTTTTATTGAAAGTAGTATCTTTTTATCTCATTATCAAATAAAAATATTCGTTGGTTAATGTTGTAGAATTTGCTGGTTGCTTCATCCTTGCTCTTCGGAAAAAGTAACAATTCACTTTATTGTTTCCTTTGCACTCTAATTTATTCTTCGCAGATTCAGCTTCGGTTGCAGTATAAAACATTTCGCGACTCCTGGATGTTTTGAACAGATATTATAGGCTCCTTTGGTTTCGTTAGCTCAAATTTTTCGCGAACTTAGGATATGCAAAGCTTGTTTAGATGTGACGTTTGCCTCTACTATCCTCACACCACTCACATAATCCTTGAAAGAGGGTTCCTAAGGACATTTTTAGTAAGCACAATACATTATAGCGTAGGCAAACGAATTTTTCATGCAGAATAAACTGGTATTCAAAAGTAGCAAAACTTTCTACATGCGGAGCCCCGAGGCCTATACATGATAGCAACGATGGCGTAATAGTGCCTGCGAATCAGTGTAGTTGTGATGGCCGCAGTTGAAGGCCGACTGAAAGTGGGCTGCTGGTTGTCAACCAAAGCCCTAAACATGCGCAGCCAGTGCAGAACCTCGGCGATTTTATCAGGAGAAAGCATTGAAAACGGCTGTGCCCAAGATATGAGTGTATATATATACAGGGTGTTACAGGACAGAATTGATAATTTAAACAATAGTCGGTAAACAGTCCTCACCATCATCATCAGTCTGACTATACCCACTGCAGGGCGAAGGCCTCTCCCACATTTCTCTAATTAACGCGGTTCTGTGCTAGCGACATCCACGTGACCCCTGCGAACTCCTTAACCTCATCTACCCACCTAATTTTCTGCCACCCCCTGCTACGCTTTCCTTTTCTAGGAATCCAGTTTGTTACCATAAGCGACCATCGGTTATCCTCTCTTCGCCTTACATGTCCTGCCCATGCCCATTTCTTCTTCTTGATTTCCACTAGAGTGTCAGTAACTTGAGTTATTTCTCTGACCCACTCCGCACGCTTCCTATCTCTTAATGTTACCCCTACCATTTTTCGTTCCATAGCCCTCTGGGTTTTCCTCAACTTAAGTACAATCCTCTTGGTTAGCCTCCACGTTTCAGCCCCATAGGTGAATACACGTACGATGCAAACGTTGTAAATGTTGTATACTTTCCACTTGAGCGATACCGGTAAGCTGCTCGTCATAATCTGCGAGTGCTTGCCAAATGCGCTCCATCCCAATCTTACTCTTCTTGTTATTTCCTTTTCATGGTCCGGATCTGCGGTTACTGCCTGTCCTAAGTAGATATATTCGCCTATTACTTCCAGTGCTTCGCTACCAATCGTAAACTTCTGTTCCGTCCCGAGGCTGTTGAAGATTTCTTTGGTCTTCTGCATATCGATTTTCAAGCCTACCTTTCTACTCTTCCTGTCTAGGTCACTAATCATTCTCTGCAATTCATCTCCTGATTTACTTAGCAAGGCAATGTCATTAGCAAATCAAAGATTACTGAGGCATTCTCCATCTACCATTATCTCTAACTGCTCCCATTCCAATCTCTGAATGCTTCCTCTTAGCAAGCTGTGAATAGTACTCGGGAGATTGTGTCTCCTTGCCTAACACCTTTCTTCATGGAAATTTATTTTACTTTCTTTATGCAGAACTATGGTTGCTCGGCAGCCACCTCATATATCTTAAAGCAGACACACAATATAAATCTTCCGGTACACAATACAAAGGATCTTGTTCCGGGAACACAATACCTGCCCTGGCCCACATAATATTGCCACCTAGCGTTGCCAGGTGGCGCATGACTGAGGTGTGAAAGGAGGACGAAGTTGAAAAGGACGACGAAGTGTCGCTTGCACGTCTGCGTCTGTGCTGATGTGTTGTTGTGTTTGGGCTACACCCTGCTATCATTGGTATCCTTAGTCACCGTGTACGTGACATTCTGGTGGAGATGCTGGGTAAAACGATCGCCTATGCAAGAGTCTCCATCTACAAGACGTCGCACTAGCCCTGTACCATTGGACACCCCCGTGCATGGCTCCAGTCGACGGCTCCAGGGACTGTCTCCGGAGTTTCAACCATCACCAGCCGTCATGACATCTAGTGCTTCAGCTCAGCAGGTAACGGGCGTCGCACCGGCCTGTAACTACACCTTTCAGGCCCCTCGGGTACCGAAGTCTTTCGATGGGGACCTCTTTGAGGATGTGGAGGACTGGTTCCTTCAGTTTGAACGTGTCGCTGCTTTCAACCAGTGGGACGATGCTGCCAAACTAAGGAACGTCTACTTCAGCCTTGAGGATGGCGCCCGTATCTGGTTCGAGAACCGAGAGCAAGTGTTAACTTCGTGGCGGGAATTCCGTCGTCAACTGCTCGAGGCTTACACTAGCGCGGATCATCGCGAGCATGCAGAACGTGCCATTCACTCTCGCATCCAAAGGCCGAATGAGAGTGTCCAAGCGTACGTCGAGGACATGACGCGCCTCTTCAGGCGAGCCGATCCCGCCATGTCTGAGGTCAAAAAGGTCGGGCACTTGATGCAGGGTTTGATGGAGCAGCTGTTCGCAGGCCTTGTGCGAAACCCACCGTCGACTGTAAACAGATTCCTTGCGGAGGCCACCACAATGGAAAAGGTGCTACAACAACGTGCCGTGGCTTATGACCGACCTTTTCATACAAGCACAATCGCGGAATCATTTGCATCTTCATAGCGGCATCCCGATGCATTGCGCGAACTGATTCGCAGCGTCGTCCACGAAGAACTAAGCAAGTTCTGGAGCCCTCTGCAGCAATCACCAACTTCCGTTTCTGCTATAGTGCGGGAGGAGGTGCGGCAGGCACTCAAGAGCCCTCTTTCGCCTGTAGTTCCGAGCCCCCCATTGCTGTCGGGGACCGACAATCGTCCCACATATGCGGAAGTTCTGCAGAGTCAGGCTCGCCCCTCACCACCGCCCATTCTCGCGTCACCTACAGTTCCGCTGCCCTCGGTGCAGCCAGTGCAGAACTTCGACAATCGTCCGCTGCCCCGACGCAAAGCCGACAATTGGCGCACGCCTGACCGCCGTCCGCTTTGCTTCCAATGCGGTGAACCAGGACATCTCCACCGGGATTGTCCGTATCGACGCCTCGGTCTTCACGGCTTCCGCATCGACTCGCCTCCTCCCCGGTTTGGTCAACGACCCCGAGTTATTGAGGAGTACCTGGCGGAGCAGCGTTCTTCATCTCGTTCGCAGCGTCAGCCCCGCTCCCCTTCGCCAAGGCGCTCCTCCTCGTTCGCCCACGGTTCCTCGCGAGAGGACCAAGGCCTCTCGTCTAGCCCTCATCGGGAAAACAAAACAGCGACCTTCGGGGGCGAGGCCGCTCGTAGTCGCTGCGTTGAAGACCTCCCGTCGTCGCCGCTTCGATCCGACCGTGAGCTGCTGGTACCGCCACCTAGGGAAGCAAAAAGCGTTTCTCTGGACATTCCGGTTATTTTAGACGGTCGCACTACGGTCAATGCATTAGTGGACACCGGTGCCGATTATTCAATTTTGAGTGGTCGCATGGCGACTGTTTTGAGGAAGGTGCTCACTGCTTGGCCAGGTGTGTACCTTCGAACCGCCGGCGGTCATATAGTTACTCCAAAGCGGATGTGCACGGCTCGCATTCAGATTAACGGACGTACGTTCGTCGTTAGTTGCGTTGTTTTAAGTGACTGCTCCCGTGACCTTATTATCCTCGGCATTGACTTTCTGCGGGAGTATGGAGCAGTTATCGAACTGCGAAATAGACTCGTCACGTTTTCGATGGGACAATCTACCGAACAAGATAGTAGCAGTCCTTCCAATGCCGCACTTCGTGTTTCCGCTGAGAGCGTCTCGCTGCCGCCGCGAAGCAGTGCTCTTGTGGAAGTTACCTGTGACGATTTCCGCACCGGTGATGCTGCAGCGGAGGCGAACCATTCACTCCTGCTTGCTCAAGGCATTTGCGCTCCCCGATGTTTATTGTCGTTTCACAATGGCCGGGCTGCCCTCCTTGTCACAAATTTTTCTAATGAGCACCGAAGCTTGTTCCCGGGGACTGCTATCGCTTTTGCTGACAATTTTGCGCACGATCCGGTCTGTTTTGCATCCACGGCAGTAGAAACTAACGAGCCATCTCTTGACAACATAGACATTAACTGTCACTTGTCAAAGGAGAAACGGCAGGCATTAGATCAACAGCTGCTAGACTTCAAGCACTGTTTTGCTTCTTCCTCGAAGGTTCGTCAAACGCCCATCACACAACTTCGCATCATTACTTATGACGACGCTCGCCCAAGACGACAGCAGCCTTATCGTTTGTCTGCCAAGGAACGAGAAGTGATCCAGACGCAGGTTCAGGAGATGCTGGATGATGGTGTTGTGCAGCCTTCACAAAGTCCGTGGTCTTCACCAGTTGTCCTGGTCAAAAAGAAAGACGGCACTCTCCGATTTTGCATCGACTATCGGAAATTGAATAATGTGACAAAGAAAGATGTATACCCGTTGCCGCGCATCGATGACTCACTGGACAGATTGCGACGTGCGAAGTATTTTTCATCTATTGATTTAAAAAGCGGCTATTGGCAAATCGAAGTAGACGAACGAGGCCGAAAAAAAACCGCATTTGTCACTCCAGATGGCGTATATGAATTCAAAGTACTCCCATTTTGATTGTTCTCTGCCCCAGCTACGTTCCAAAGGATGATGGACATCGTCCTCACTGGCCTCAAGTGGCAGATCTGTCTTGTGTACTTGGAAGATGTAGTTGTTTTATCCGAAACATTTGACCAACACCTCGAACGCCTTCGAGCTGTCCTGGAAGCCCTCCGTTCTGCTCATCTCACGCTGAAGCCCCAGAAATGCCACTTCGGGTATACAGAACTCAAGTTCCTCGGCCATGTTGTAAGCGCTGATGGCGTGCGCCCGGATCCCGATAAGACTGCTGCCGTCGCACGATTTCCCATTCCAGCTAACAAGAAGGCTGTTCAGCGCTTCCTCGGCCTGTGCGCATATTATCGGCGTTTCATTGCGGACTTTTCTCAGATCGCAGAACCTCTCACGCGCCTTACAAGGAAGTTCACCTCCTTTGTGTGGAACGCTGAGCAGCAGATGGCCTTTTCTTTGCTTCGTGAGCGCCTTCAAACATCCCCTGTTCTGGCGCACTTCGATGAAGCGGCTGATACTGAGGTGCACACTGACGCCAGTAGTATCGGTCTTGGCGCGGTCCTTGTTCAGCATCAAGATGGGTTTGAGCGAGTAATAGCCTATGCTAGCCGCACTCTCTCTTGCGCCGAAATGAACTACTCCACCTCAGAAAAGTAATGCCTGGCGGTCGTATGGGCTATTATGAAGTTTCGCCCCTATCTTTACGGCCGGCCATTTATAGTCGTCACGGACCATCATTGTTTGTGCTGGCTGGCAAATCTGCGAGACCCATCTGGACGACTTGCACGCTGGAGTGCCACCTAGCGCTGCCAGGTGGCGCATGACTGAGGTGTGAAAGGAGTACGAAGTTGAAAAGGACGACAAAGTGCCGCTTGCACGTTTGCGTCTGTGCTGCTGTGTTGTTGTGTCTGGGCTACCCCCTGCTATATTTGGTATCCTTAGTCTCCATGTACGTGACAATATTCTGCAAAGTTTCTCTAATTCTTCAAGTAATTAACAAAAACCAACTATTAAACTTTTTTATTATTTTCCCAATGTCCCGCCTAATCAAAATGTTAGGATTGATATTTGATGTCATTAAGGATAAGAAGTCATTCAGTTCTTGAAATGAAGAAAAACTTATTTTCCAGAGCATGCAGAGCGACGAAATCTAATGCTTTTTCCTGCGCGCAACCGAAACTGAGCGCACGAGGAGCGCAGTAAGTATGACGCAAGCGCAACGTCCCTGGTTACGTGTAATGAATGCAGCGCCCGATTCGAAACGTGTGTCCTAATTTCCCTGGCTAGGGAGCTTTGCCGCTTAGCTTTGACCGCGGCCAGCGTTATCATCTGCTTCGTTGCTCGACATAACGAAAATATTAGCTGGGGCTTAGCTTTAGGTAAGCCTGGAAATTGCGACAGCAATGTCCGCTTGGCTACGCAAAGTGTTTCGCTTGTTGTGGTGCACATTGCTATTCTCCTGTGTCCCCACGAAATAGAAGGCATATATTTTATACGTCTTCAAACTTTATTATTCATTCACAGATTCTTCTTTCTGTAGCCCAATGAAGACACTCCGATGATCAGTAAACAAGTGGCTCTTTGCCTTCACGTCTCGTATGGTGTATCCATCATCCAGGGATTTTCTATACGTATAACACCAAATTTAAACTGTTTCCTCATTGCGCTGTTGTACTCGGTTGTAATGTAGTAAGTTCCAGGAAGTGGTCTGCTTCAGCAGCCTCGACGAATACTTTGTCTCTACGGAAGTCCTTGATGAAATCACCAGTACATAGGACAAACCTCGCGTCTACACGGCTTTGTAATCCAGTTGACACAACGTTGAGAGCTTGTTGACATCCGGGCTGAGGAGAGATATATACACTCCCGTTACAACCAAGTCCAAAGCATGCAGTTGTACACATACTGATTCTCCAAATTTCATTAGCGCAGGGGCCGTTACCAAACTGGCTTCTAGAGGCTGTCTAACATACATGGCTACCTCAAGGTTTCTGTTTTGGTCAGCTCGCCTTTCAGGCGCTACTAGAGTAAAACCACACGCTGAAACACACACATCCATCACCGCAGCAAGGCCTGCAAGCTGTTATAACTTGTATGTCGTCAAACGCTTGCCGCTGTTAGCAGGCGGTCGACCGGCCGCGGAGCGTAGCTGCGGTGCTCTGAAGAGCCGACTTGGTCCCCCATCTCTCGCTCTGGTATGACGTCAGTAGTCTTGTGACCGACCACCGCCGCCGCTCGACCGTGGACCGTAGCTACGGCGCGCCAAAGAGCCGACTTGCTACCCCGTCTTTCTCTCTGGTATTATGTCAGTTGTCACATGACCGACCACTGACCGTGAAGGGTAGGCTCCGGTACGGCGAAAAGGTGAAACCTGGCGTAGTATTGCTTTCGCAATAAAAGGATTGTCATCGTCAGTTACGGGAAGGGCGATTTTGAGAGCCGTGATAAGCACTGGCCTTGCACTCTGCCAGTTGGAGAACCTTCGGTGGGAGCTTTAGTATCTTTTTAATTTCGTCGCCAGCTTTGTGCAAAGAACGCACCAAGCTTCTGTGACAGCGTACAGATTGCTGTTGAACGGTAAACGGTGCTGGTATATTGGCGTGCATTGCGTTATTCCTGTCCAGTTGAAAATTGTGTTCTTAACGTATCCGCCAAGGAAGGTATTAGGTGATGAGAAATTGAGTGACCAGGTCAGGTTGTTTTTATCCCATTCCCAATACTTTGGTTGGGAAAGGTGCTGCACAGGAAATACAAGAGTGAAGGAAACAATGCGGCCGGGCTCTTTCATGCTGAAGCGTAAAACCATTAGTTTTTTTCTACGGGGGCAGTGATAGCTCAGTTGTAAATTCAGAGACGGCGCCGTTTAGAAGGCAGTATGTGTAAGTTTCCCATTAAGGCTTCCGTCGAGGAAATAAGGACCGACAATACGGCCGTCATAAATTCCGCACCGAACATTTTCTCACATCCCTTCTGATGCTTGTGCTGACGTATAGCCAATGTGGGTTCCTGTCGCGCCAATAACCGGCATTGTGCAAATTGACATTTGAGTCCCTTCTTCGGTCTCGTCTATCCCAAGCATTTTGTGAAGAAATCCCGAGTTTTCTATACAATTATATAGGCGCCATTTGTAAACATTATTCCGTTTCTAAACATCATTTGGCGTCACATTCATTCGAAGACGCACATATGGTTTGCAGCTGCGTCTTGAAGATGACCAAAGTAGAGCCGAGCTAGCTCTGTACGCGTTGGCAATTTACCTAACACTTGCTCCCGGCCTGAGAGCAACGTTGCGACGATCACAGTGATCAATTCCACCCAATGGACTTTCTTTTTCTGAACATGAACTGATACAATATTCTTAAATCGATTAAATATCGATATGAAGGGGGGAAGAGTCGGCACACAGCGACCAGGTAGTTCGACTGCATACATTCTGGATGCAAGCTACGCGTTCATTACCGCCCTGAAATAAGCCATCGCAATGTTCACCTTCTCAGCTTTGGACTATCGGAATTGCACTGGCGTGGCTATTCCTACATTTAACACGATGCGACGTAACGCTTTACTCAGGCGACGTTTCCACACATTGAAGCGACTTGAAGCACTTGCACTGCAATGGCGTTTTCAAATGTGCACCTAAAAAAAGGGCACTTCAAATGCAAACGTCTGCGCGTTTTGAGAAATAGCAGCTAATACATGCTTAGAGCAACCGCAAGAACTATAGCCTGATAGCATACAGCCACTTCTGCGCAAACCCCCTTTCTACGCGCACAAAGCGTTTTTTCGGACACCGTTCACCCTATCTTCAGAGATTAAACTGGACCCTCGACCAAGTGAATAGATGTATGCATGATGATGACTCAAGTCGAGCTCGTCGCGAAGCCATAAAAGAAGTGGCGAATAAAAATAAAACTCATCGTCGCGGCTGACGATGATTATCTTTGTATACGCCAATCTACGAAGCAGACGACAACGCCGGACGCGGTCTAAGCTCAAGCACCTATAGGCTCCTAGCCAGGAAAATGAACACACGCGTTTCGAATTGGGCGCTGCATCCTTTACGCCACGTCATCAGCTCACGTTGCACTTGCGGCACACTTCTGACGCTCCTCGTGCGCTCATTTCGGTTGCAGCACTTTGCAGCACTGTTAACTGTGCCATGGGAAGGAAGATAAAGTTGGCCACCTTCTGAAAGGAATTGGTGAAGGTCTACGATTGCCATATTACATTTTGATCAGTAGGATCAAAATATATAAATTTTGAACAGGAAAAAGTGCGCAAGGAACATTCAGTCAGTGGTATCGTGATCGCTGCGCGTGTTGGACCTGACTGTGTTCGCTGTCGCTGTGTTCGCCGCTGATCTGCCTAGTCCTGCTGATCGAGTCCTGCTGATCTTCTCAATAAACCCCCATCATACATTTGGTGGAGCTTCCGGTTAAGATCTATCCTCTCGCCCTGGAACTCCGCATCCGCACATTACCACCTCCTGCGATGCATGAGGACGTTAAGCACCAAGCCGTACAAGTTGGCACGGCCATCATCTGTCCCGGCTTCCTCCGCCAGCGAGACCCCGTCATCTTCAGCGGCACTGACGACCATGACGTAGAGGACTGGCTCATATCCTATGAGCGAGTGAGCGCTTACAACAAATGGGACGCGGAAACGAAGTTAAGCAACGTGATTTTCTATCTCACTGGTATAGCCAACCTATGGATTCGGAACTATGAAGAAGACATTCCATTATTGCCCGCGTTTGAAGCCAGCTTCTCTGAAGTTTTCGGCCGTCCAGCTGAGAGGAAACGCCGCGCTGAACAGCGCTTGCGTGCGCGGTCTCAGTAGGTTGGCGAGAATTTCAGGAGTTATGTCTACGATGTCGGCGACTTGTGCAAGCGCGTGAACGCGCAGATGTGAGAGGCCGACAAGATCAAGCACATTCTGCAAGGCATCGATGACGACGCCATTCAGATGCTGACGGCTCGAAATATCCGCACCGTCGCAGAAGTTGTCATACTGTGTCTGAGTTATGATGAAATGCGCAAACAAAGGGCCATACCTCGCGCGAACGCGATGCCCTCTGAGTCGCTTGCTGGCCTGACAGATACAGGCGAACATTCTGCGCTTCTGACTCAAATCAAGAGCTTCATTCGGGAAGAAGTTGCTCGACAGCTCTCCCTTATGTCCTGCCATCAAGAGCCTTCCTCACACCTAGCTCCCAGTTTGCGCCAAATTATTCAAGAGCAGGTAGCTGAATCTCTTCCTCCAGCCCCTCAATCCATTCCTGTCGCAGCGCCGTTGACATGTGCGGCTGTTGCTGCCCGACCACAACCTACATATGCTCCGCCGCCACCTGCCTACGTTCAGCCGCCTCCTGGGTCTGCTCGAGAACCTGCGCTGTTTATTCGACCGGCTTCAAAACCACGCAATCCCTGGCGCACGGTAGATAACCGGCAAATTTGTTACACTCGCGGGCTTGGTGGACATATTGTTACGGGGCGGCAAGCCGATGAAGAAAGGAAACGGGACATGACTGATGGCGATGGTAGATAACGTATAATGAATGATGGCGGACCTAGCGCGAGCGCGCCTGCCCGCGCCAGTGCAAGCTTCTTCTTCCACGTACGTAACACTACTCGGGGCCACCGAGCGATCGTCCCGATCGGTTGGGCGCAGAAGTCAAAGTTGATCAGATGTATGACATGATGATGATCTTGTGTGGATTGGTGAAGACAGAAGAGAAAGAAGGTAAGCGCTTGCCTCCATGATGAGAGATGAATCCTGGCCCAGAAAGCTTTCGCTGCAGCGGTCGCCAGGATTTAACATCAGGGTCCCAGGCACGCAGCAAGCGACACAGGCGGGGGCGATATTTTCACGTGTAGTGTTTTATCGGGTCGGTGGGTTCGTATGGTCGGCGTATCGGGGCGTTCGGATCCTTTGGTCAAGTCTTTCATGCGCTGTGTCTTGTGATGTGTCCTTGCTTGTTCGTTGTGTCTCGGATTGCTGAGGGTCGGAACATTGGGCTATTTGTCTTCCTTTGTGTCTTGTGGTCAGGGCGGGGGACTGGGCAGGGGCAGGGGGGGTGGAGAACTGTGATTCGCGTCGGGTCCGGCTGGCTGGGGAACCGCCAGACGATGCGTCGTCCCAGGAACCCGCTGCCGAGGGCGCAACAAGACACAGGGCGCCCAAACTCCGGGCCAGGATGATTAGTGGAGATGACGTACCCCGCGCCTCCAACCAGAATGTTACGGGGCGGCAAGCGGATGAACAAAGGAAGCAGGACATGACTGATGGCGATGGTAGATGACGTTTAATGAATGATGGCGGACCTAGCGCGAGCGCGCCTGCTCGCGCCAGTGCTCGCTTCTTCCACGCACATAACAATATTTCTCTTTATTGTCGCAACCGTCTCACAGTATTGGCACCACCTACTCATGGTTCTGGGCACTGGTCTCCGACGCCTCAGTATTCCGCGCCTACGGAGCCTCCAGCCAGCCGTCACTTCTCCCCAGATCCCTCCGCCATATACGACCACCGTTTACCGCCGCCGCGACGCCGCTCTGCCTATCCGAGGCGACGTCGACAGAACGCTTCGCGTGAGGAAAACTAGAGGCCGCAGTTCCTAAGGCGAGAACTGCGACCCCGTCGAACTTCCCAAGTCCTCACCTGTCGCCGGCAAACCTAATTGAAGTTTTCGTCAAGGGTATTGCTGTCATGGCGCTAATTGACACTGGTGCTGCGATTTCGGTTATGGACGCAAAACTATGTAACTCTTCGAAGAAAGTGAAGACGCCAATTGCGGGACTTTCGTTGCGAACGGCCAGCGCTCAGCATATCAAGCCTCTAGCAGCGTGCACCGCTCGAGTAGTTATCCAGAATTGCCTTTATACGATTGAGTTCGTCGCGCTGCCAAGTTGCTCAAGTTGCGCTCTGTACGATACTCTGGATGCAT
Organism: Amblyomma maculatum; assembly: GCF_055883805.1. Lineage (NCBI taxonomy): Eukaryota > Metazoa > Arthropoda > Arachnida > Ixodida > Ixodidae > Amblyomma > Amblyomma maculatum. The sequence continues at coordinate 178,378,002 of NC_139347.1, read as the reverse complement.
ACGTTTGGAAAGCGGAGGTATACGAAGACTGAGTCTCTGCTGAAGCATGAAGTGGATATACGTAGAAGTCGACCTTAGAGGGTTGACTGCTACCTGGCTCAGTACTGCACGGCCCGCATGTGGCAGCGAGAAGCGCTCATATTGGGAACTTATAGAGTCGCTTCGACCACCTGGGGATCTCTAACGTGCGCTGACATCGCACAGCACACGGACGCCACTTCGTTTCGCCTCCATCGAAACGCAGACGCCATGGTCGGGTTCGAACACGGAAACTCCGGGCGTGTTACCACTACACCGCCCCGCGGGGTGGAGCTTTTACCCTCGTTTTTCTGTTCATGAGGCGAGCACTCTGCCCCTGAGTCACCGTGGTTGGACCTAAAACCTAATCTAACAACAACTTCCTGCTATAATTGATCGTATAAAACACTTAAGTGAATTTAAGATAAACCCTTCTTGGTTCATCATTTTAACACCGACTTAAATTATTCCTGGAATGCATGCGTGTTTTTAAAATCCTTGATTCCAGGCATGCGTGTAGAACAGCACGAAAAATGATGTCTCTAAAGAAATACTTGTGAGCTGTTTTTAACTGATGCCTTTAGCAACATGCTTCAAAAGCAATGCTGTAGGGCGGACGATATATAGTACTCGCCTGAAATTGGAGTCTCAACGAAAGGACTTGAGTTGTATTTCGTTTACTGTCTTTTTGAGGCACGTGTTCAAATCACAGGTAGGTCTCGGGTATGCATCAAGTACATATATGTATATTATATATATATATATATATATATATATATATATATATATATATATATATATATATATATATATATATATATATATATATATAGACATGCTTGACTTGTTACTAATGGGCCAGGATGTCACATAGCTCTTCCGACTATCTATTTTATTCCAATAGTATCGGATGGCAGAGCGTCCTTCTTCAATGTAGAATTGAGAATTCTACCTTGAGAAAGGACGGTCCACCGTCCGAAAATGTCGGAATAAAATAGATAATCAGGAAAGTTGCATGACATCTTATATATATATATATATATATATATATATATATATATATATATATATATATATATATATATATATGAAGGAAAGAAGCCAACAGTCGGCGAGGCCAAGGAAAGCGTAGGGGATCTTACTTTCTGTCTTTTTTTTTAATGTTTACTTGAATAATCACATAATTTAGTAATGTAATCTGTTCAGGGGAAAGATAATTAAACGCAAAGTAGAAGAAAAAACAACGTGCCGATGGTGGGATCCGAACCCACGACCTCCGAATATCGCGTCCGGTGCTCTTCCAACTGAGCTACATCGGCCGCTGTCCCCCCTGCTACTTGTTTGGGTATTTATGTTGTCTGTATACGAACCTTGAGAGTGTTCACCAGCGCCACCCTCAACCATAGCGGCGGACGTATAACGTCCTTTGTTACCGCCATCGTCACGTAGAACGTGATATATATACACCGGTGTATATATATATATATATATATATATATATATACACCGGTTTGGTAAGCTGCTAGTCATAATCTTTGAGTAGCTTCCAAATGGGCTGCATATCAACCTCATTCTCCAAATTATTTCTCTTTGGTGGTCCGGTTCTGCAGTCATTACCTGTCCTAAGTAGATATATTCGCCTACAATTTCGAACGCTTCGCTAAAAATTTTAAACTGTGGTTACTTGCACAGGCTATTCAGCATTAACTTAAACTTCTACATATTAAACTTTAGGCCTACCTTTCTGCTTCTGTCTAGATCATTTATCACTAGTTGCAGTCGGTCCCCTGTGTTACTAAACAAGACAAGAACCTCAGCGAATCGCAGGTTACTGAGATATTCTCCATCGACGCTGATGCCTAGCTGCTCCCATTCCGTGCCTTGGAACAAACTCTCTAAACAAGCTGTAAATAGTACTGAGGAGATCGTGTCTCCCTGCCTAACACCTGCCAGAATAGGAATTTTACTACAGTGTTTATGCAAAACTATGTTGCGTTGCAGCCACTATAGATATCTTCCAGTACATTCTTTCTAACAAGCCTTTGCCTCCCATCAGAGCTTTACTTCTGCTTATCTTGAACCAAAGAACCTTTGTGGTTTAAGGGTAGAGTACCCATCACGCTGTCTAAATTCGCTGTGCTTTATTCGAACCTCTTCCAAATTAATTGCATTGTTTTTCAGCTCAGTTACTTTCTTTGGTGGCTGGAACATCGGCCGCATGTTTAAATACTTTTCGCTGGTTTCTGAATGTATACGGCTCAGTTTAGAGAGTCTTTGCAATGCTGCGTGGACAGTTGGATGATGAAAATACGCCAAAAACGTTGCTAGTAAATACATCCATGTATTCATTAACAGAGCCTAGTTAATAAATTACAAGGATAGCAGAAACCACTTTTGAGGAAATCCCAAAGTGCCTTAATCAAGGGCTTCATAAAAGTACTTGATAGCAGCCCCCCAAAATATCAATAGATCAGGTCGCGTTCAGAAATGGCCACGTCTCTCACGAAAGCTGTAATAACCGGTAGCGGATAAAATGCGCCCCTGCAGCATGTGGCGACACAGACTCGCCGCAGCAGGTAATAGAACGCGGGTGGGCGCTCCGTTTTTTGTTTTGTGTGATAGCCCTCCTCGGCATAGTCACGAAAACCCAAAAACTCCTGTACTCGGCATATCTTTAAACGTGGCGTGATAAAAGTACCTGGTTAAAGCAACGTGCCAAGAGGCAGTGAGTTAGTTATGAGAAGTAAATTGGAACTTGAAAAAGAAAACTTGAAGCTGTCAGTAAATAAAACACGGCTAGCAGGCGGCAATGATAAGGAAGGAAAAGCGCTTATTTGACATTTTCAAAGAACTGACTTTTATTATAAATCACGTTGAAAATAAATGCCATTAGATAATGGGACCTTCTAGAAGAGGTCATGTGAGATAAAAAAAAGGTTTTCAATTTTATCGCATTACCACCCCGTAAGAAAGATATATGGTCTTTGGAATGCTCCCTTCGTTCGGTCGGGTATACGAAAGAAATTAGTGAAATTTTTAGGAATAATCATTGTGGTCAGTTAAACAAAATCAGCTGTCTTTATATCTGAAGCTAACCCCAATACAAAAAATATTGAAACCTATCTTGATGATTCAATTATAAATATGTTCAAAGGTTCTCAATCTCGATGCAATAAATAAAAAAATTTTGAACTGTGTTCCAGGTTCTTTAAATGATATGTGCTCTCAGCTGAAGTCTTGCTCATGAACCTTATTTGAAATTGTTTAAAACTTTCTTCTTATAGGTTCTAAGGAGGTACAAAGTCGAAAACCGCAATGGCGACATCGGGTTCCGAACAATGATTACTGCTAGGCCTGAAAAAGCAATCAATTTAAAATTTCTGGAACGAGGTGTTTCTTTTAAGAATGACAGGCACCTCTGTTCAACTTTGTGTTACTTTCTAATATACCATCCACTAGTGGACGCAATCCCTAAGCCCGTCAGAGCTTTATTTGCATATGCGATAGGATATTGTAATCTGGAGAAGCTCCTAAGCCTAAATAACGTGCAGTGCACGTGCTAGCTAACAAATGATAGATGCTAGTTCATCATTAGTCGAAACTCAGTCGCTCCTAAATTAAAGCGCCCTCAAATTGTTTTCTAAATAATAAAAAGAACCCAGATGCTCGTGAACCCGCCGTATTGACATCTTCCAACCAACAGAGAGTGAATGAGCCGGCTTCAGGCTAGGGACTTAGTTTCCTGGAGAGCAGAACTGAGGTAGCGTCGTTGCACCACTAAAAGCATACAACGCAAAATGCTAGTATTGGTTCAGCCTCGAGCTTATTCTCGCTGAAATGTCTCACACAGACGGTGAATGGCGTCTCTAACTTTCAAAATTACAGTGCCACAATTTATTTATATATAAAGAAATAAAATTTGCCTTGTTAGGTCAGAACTCGATTAGAAAGAAATACGTTTCGCTTGCAACCCTGGCAACTCAAAACCAGCAATGTCCACATGGTTTGACGCCGGTGGTGCGGCCTAATGCATAATAATCAATAGACTACATCATTTTATTTCAGAAAGTACGAACCAAACTTGTTGAACTGTGAGCGCAAAGTGTTGAAACGTTTTGTGTGCTAAATTGGTTTCTTTTTTTTTTGCTTCCGCCGCCGGCATCAGCTGTGCGAAATCCGCTCCCTTCGGGTCACCGACAATGCAGGTGGCTGCGATTTCTAAGTAATTCTGATCGAACACGATGAGGATTTCTCGTACATCTTAAGACGATGTCTGCGCTTGTATCCTTGGAATACTCTACGTGCAATCTTTATTCGTTTTGATCGTCGTGAAGACTCGGCTAATTGAAGGAGTTTAGAGGGAAGCATTTGAGCTGCAGTTGGTGCAGTAAGGCTGTCTTCAGCTGTGAAAAGTGCATCGCCATGTACCGTTTGCGCAGAACTTGCGCCATCCTCTTAGCGTTCTTCTGGCGCCACATCAGTTCTGTACTACAACAGCAGTGTAGAAAAACGACGAAAAATACTTCACAGATCTGCCTTTTATCGCTGGCTGGTCTTGCTCTGCTGAAGCCTACCTAAATATGGTAACGGCCATTCGGTTCCGTTTGCTTAGACGAAGTTCCCCGATACGGCATTAGGTAGCGACCGCGTTCTATACGCCCACTACTCTATAATTAAAAGGGCAATTCTACTCGATATACGCTCATTGATACTTGTTTCCATAAATATACGCTCATAGAAGGCGTTGTTGCAGTTCTAGTGGCACGCTTTAGGCATAATCGGGTGTTGACAAAAAAGCATTTTGCTTATGATGATAAATTATCAATAATATTTAAAGTTTACATCAGTAGCGCTTCTACATTTTTTTATAGAGAATGATTGTGCACAAAGGAAACAATCCAAAATCTAGCAATGTTTGAAGATGTGTAGCCACGTCCAGGGAATTATCGAAGCCTACACTGAATGCTAGACGAGTTCGCATGCTACGTGCCCCGAAGTTTGCTGAAGCGTCGCTTCATTGGCATGAGTTTCTGATAACCATCACATGTGTCTTTCTGCTGCCGCTGTAATATTGTGACGCTGTCACCCTACTGCTACTGCGAGGAAGGAACAGCCGCTCGCGTCCGGCGCATGTTGATACGTTTGCTCTGGGATGGCGTCTTTAAGAAGAAGAAGAAGAAAGTTTGTTTATTCATGAAAACAGGTATTACATAAATAATAGAGAAGGAGGTCCCAGAGCTCAAGGCTGTATCGGGACCTCCTATGGATGGTTGTAAAAAGTTATGAAAAATATTTTTGGTACAGCAGAAGGAGTCAAAAGAGGCAAAAGCGGCGAACACAATATGGTCAAAAAAGAATAGGAATTCAATACAAGCTCGAAAATTTCATGCGCGCCCGGTATTGTTAAAATAAAGTATACGAAGTTATACATCTTCATACAAAGAGATACATATACAAAGTGATACATCTTCCCAACGGGCATATGAAAACACTCATGAATTGAATGTGAACAAAGCGGTAAGTATATAAATAAAAAACTTGTTTGAAAGTTATGTGACACTATTGTGATAATACGGATAACAGTTGTTGTTTAAAACCGGACAGAGGTGGGGATTGCTTGGCATGAGAAGGGAGGTTATTCCAAATTTGTAAAGAAGCGAAAAGAGCCGTGTGCTTGCCGTAGTTTGTTCGAATGGTTGGTAATAGAAAATTGTTGTCCTTAGCAAATCTTGTTTTATAATTATTGGTGAGGGCCTACCTGTTGATTACAATTGAGGATATGGTGTTGTGCACAGCTTTATAAAGTAGGATTGCGAGACTAGAGGTAATCAGTGAAGCGATCGGTAAAATGCTGTGGTCGTGAAGAAGTGATAGCGCTTCTCTGCGGTATGAACTGTAGGTTATTACACGTATGGCCTGATTTTGAAGATGTTGCAGTTGATATAAATGTGATGGGTAAGTGTTTCCCCATGAAGTGATGCAGTAATTAAAATGACTATGAATGAATGCGTAGTAAAGAGCTAATAAAGTGTCACGATTGAAAAAGGGACGCGCTTTTAGTAGTGCTCTGATACCAAAACCACATTTTTGTTCCAGGTTAAAAATGTGCTTATTGTATTTAAGGTTAGCATCCAGAGTAACGCCAAGAAATGTGCAATGTTCTGAAAGTTCAATGCAATGGGAATTAAAAGTAAGTGGGGGGATGAGTACGGGAGCCCTGCGATTGGAGCTGAATACCATGAATGTTGTCTAGAAGGGTTGATCTGCAAGCAGTTACGATAACACCAGTTTAAAATATTATTGAGATCAGTAGTCAGCATAGATGTTAATGAGCGGATTGATTTATCAGTAGCTAATATAGTAGTGTCATCGGTATAAATAAACGGTTCTGATTTAGCAAGACAACTAGGTAGATCATTAATATATAATAAAAACAGCAGAGGGCCGAGAATAGAACCTTGAGGCACACCTGTATTAATTGTAGTTAAGTTAGAGAGCACATTAAAACTCGACACGGCTTGTTTTCTGTCTAATAAGTAACTTTTGATGAGATTGAGAGGCGGCCCTGCTACCCCTACAGCTTCTAGTTTACTCAGTAATATAGAGTGGATGATAGAATCGAAAGCCTTGGTTAAGTCAATAAATACTGCCCCGGCAAAGCATCCCTTATGAATGGCAAATTTAATTTTGTCAGTGAAGGCAACCAATGCTATGTTAGTTGATATCCCGAGTGGAACCCAAATTGATGAGGTGAAAGTATATTGAACTTTGAGAAGTAACTAGTCAGGCGCTGTGCTAATCACCTTTCTATTACCTTGCTAAAAAATGGTAAAATGGCAATGGGGCGGTAATTCGAGATAGAATGACGGTCACCGTTCTTAAAAACTAGAATAATCTTGGCGTTCTTTAGCTGAGGAGGAAATAGCCCCGTTTCAATGATGAGGTTAATAATATAAGAGAGAGGATCGGCAATAAGATGAGCGATCCATTTAATGTTACTGGGGTGAAGGCGGTCAAGCCCTGCACTTGTTGTCTTTAGATTTTGAATACATGTTTGGATTTCCTGTGCGGTGACAGGAGAAAAGAAAAATGATTCTGGGCAGCGTGGGAAAGGTGAAAGACGAGCATCAACTGGCAACGAGGTGTGATTTCAGTAGAAATCGTTGAATAAGTTTGCAATATCAAATGGATGGTCGTAAACGGTGCCTCACGGCATGATTATTTTTTCAATTTGTAGGTCTTGAATTTTTCTGTTTAAAAAAGTATTGAACACTTTCCACTTTTCCCTGTGGTCATTTCCAAGCTGGTGAATTTTTGATTCATAATATTTCCTTTTGCTTCTTAAAGTAATCTGCTGAGCATGTTACTGTATGTGCTGTAGCGGGACTTGAGCTTGAGGTTGAAAGGTCTCTTTTTAACTTTCTTGTAAAGATTGTCTTTCTTACGCATTGAGTTAAGCAGGCCGGTTGTTAACCATGGGTTATGTGGGGCGGAATACTTTTTACGACATTTAACGGTCTTCGAAAAACTGTTCAGGCAGTGTTGTAAGGCGGTAGAAAATGTTTCGAAAGCGATCGCTGCATCTGTTGCTGACTTTAAATTCGTCCAGTCGAGATTAGAAACTTTAGAAATAAATTGGTCTTTATTAACCACAGTCCTATAAAATACTTTTTTGCTGCTGGACAAGCTGGAATGAAGACGAAAGAAAATGGAGTAGTGGTTCGTTATGTCAACCTCAAGGACCCCGCAGTCTTGTGGAGAAATAAAGTTAGAAAAAATGTGGTCGATGAGCGTGCTCGGCCCTCCAGAGACGCATCTAGCTGGCAGCGTAATTGCAGGCTCGTATCCGAACCCGAGGAAGTAGTTCAAGTAGTTGGCGCTGGCAGGATTGTTTTCCTCTAAAAGGTTAACGTTGATGTCACCCATTATGACCACATTTTTTTCCTCTGATGATAAAGTAAATAAAATCTCGTGAAGTGAGGAGCAAAAGTCGCTCACTGATGACGATGGGGAACGATATAAGCATCCAAGAACAAACGTATGCTGATCTGTGGGCAGGGAAAATTCGGATACCTCTATCCACACAGATTAACAGTCGGCAATGCGAATATCAATATCTGACCTTCTTGAGTAGTTTCTATTTGGCGATATGAAAATAGCGGCACCACCGTGCGGCTTCGATGGGCGATAACAGTATTCTGCCAGTAATCATATGGGCTATATAAGTTTTTATCGTCGGGTGATAGCCACGTTTCCGTCATGCAGATGAACGAGAAGTGATGTTCAATAGAAGATAATAGCGCATCAATATCATGACAATGCTTTCTTAGGCTTCTGGAATTGAAATGTATACTAGATAAGTAAGAACCGTCAAGAAACTGGGTAAGCTGATCAGGCGAGAAGTAACTTAACATGCTAGTAGGAAACAAAAAGAAGCTGGCAGTGTGCTATTACACCAGTCTTGAGAAAAACAGCCAAATCGGCCTCGGAGCGGATACGGAAAGCGGTTCCTTCAGGCGTTTGTTGAGCTTTAATTTGGCAGTTATCCACCCACAAGAACTTCCAGCCCTTTTCTTTCTTTAGTTTCAAAGCCCTGCCAAGCAGCCTTTTATTTTCTGGGGTCAATTGTTCGCTGACAAACACTGGGTTCGGGCTTTCTCCGGGAAAACCAAGATCAGCTGTGTTGAGTCGCGCCTTCCGTGCCTTGCTCACAAATTCTTGTTTCTTTGTCTTTGTGCAGAAGCGGGCTATTATGTGTTTGGTGTTACTGTCAGCTACTGTTGGTACTCGGTGTGTGACGTCCATGTCCGAATCGGACACAGGGCGCTCGATTTTCTCTCCAATTGGCTTTATAATGGCGGCGCAGTCTTCACCCTGACTACAGGGAACACCTTTAATCTCGACGTTTTTTTGACGTGAGTACTGCTCAAGGTCAGCTACTTTCCTTAACAGGGTATCGTTCTGAGTCTTCATGGCCATGTTAGCTGAGACCAGGTTGGTATTTTCGGTGCGGACTTCATCAACAACAGTGGTGAGCTTATTTACTTTTTTAATCAAATTTGCAATTTCCGTTTTCAGTGTCGTAATATCCTCTTCGGATGTTTGCACTTTCGCTTGAAATTTCTCTGCAAGCTTCTCCGCCAGCCTGTCCAGGCTGCCTTCAGAAGCGGCCTCAAGCTCGTCCAATCGCTTAGCCAGCTCAGCATTTGTAGGAATTTTGACAGAAGCCCAGATTGCAGAGTGAATGTAACAGGACACAAGGAAATACTCTGAAAATAAATTGGTGCGCAACAAGCTGAAAAAAAGATCACGAAATAACGGCTTGCGAAGCTTGAGGCTGCAAGCCTACCCATCGTTTATGCGCTCGGTCGGTTGTGATATTCGCGTTAATTCCCACCAAAGAGAAGTCTCAAACTTTAGCAGCTCTCAGAGCGCCCTATGTTCATTTTTGCCGCAGTGCTGAGAGTGACAGGAGATCATGGGTGCGCCAGCCGTGAGCAATCCTTACAGGCTCTGGCTGTGTATCAGCATCTCACTGAAGGGCCCGGTAAAACATGAATGCAGCTAAAGCTTGTCAGATAAAATACAGCTAAATTATCTGGAATTGAGTTTAACATCACTGGTGAGCTGGTGAAATGAAGAAGCCGGAGTCCTTCAAGATCGAGACGTTATCGAAAGGAATGCAGCAGTAAACCGCGAAACTGTAGTCAACGAGTGGTCGAACATCAGGCAGGTCACTTATTCCAGGCGAAGATGCATCACTCGCGCAGCCGCGTACTTATCGTTCAAGGGAAATAAAGTCTTAATATGTACCGCAGAAAACATACGTCGGAACTGAAGGAAATGCAAACGTGTTGATGCCATATTGTGAAGGCGCCTGTGCGCGCTATTGGCACATTTTTGAGGATCGTAGATCTACGGTTTCCTAACTTACTACTTTTCACTTAGTTGTTTTAATGCTCCTTATTACATCTAGTACATACCGGGTGTCCCAGCTCCCTTGAACCAAGTGTTAAAATTTATTATGTGAGATAAGCTAGCGAAATGAGCGGCACACAGCTTCGAATCGTGTTGTGCACCATTCTTGTGAGGCAAGACTTATTCCGAGACTACGTGGGTATCGCGGATTGCCCCTCCCCTGCAGCTTGAGAAGGAAGCAGCTAACTCTCGACGACTCGTGAAATTGCGGAACGATTGCGCGACCGTCTTCCTGGCAAATTTTCGTAAGGAGATGCGGCAAGTCGCCAACGGCACGGTTGTTGCATTCCATCATGACGTTACTCGCTGCCTCATTTATGCGCCGCCGAGGCCAGCTTTCAGCTCTCAAGAGGCTGTACCGTGTCAATCATTCCAAACCGCCGAAATGAGCCCGGTCCACCCTTGCATAAGAATTTGCTCTCGGCTGTTCTGACAGATTGCTTCACCATGGTATCCAAGGTATGAGATACTGCTATCGCCAAGCTTCGCTCGCATCATCGTCAACGAGGCAACGTTGCCTCTATACCAACGCATATATGCCGTGCTATTTCTGAGGAACTGGAAGCAATATAAAACTCAAGTGAAAGAAATGCTTACGGACGATCTGATCCAGCCTTCGACGAGTCCATGGGTGAGGCCTCTGGTCCTTGTCAGAAAGAGAGATGGTACCTCGTGATTCTGTGTGCATTAAACCAAACTAAATAGCGGGACTAAAAATGACGTTCATCTCTACCCCAGAAATGATTTTTTTCACGAACTCGTGACCCCAGGCTTTTCTCCACATTAGACATCAAAAGCGGGCCTTGGCAGATAGAGTTGGATCAGAGAGACTAAGTGAAAACTGCTTGCGTAAAGCCCAACGGCCTATACGAGCTTAAGAGGCTACTATTTTTCTTGACTCTGCGCCGGACACGTTTCGATGTATGATGAGTACTGTTCATCAGGTCCGAACTTGCCGTCGTTCTTCGCGTATCTAAATTATTTTTACATTCTTCGCCTACTTATGAGAAATACCTATACCGGTTCGACATTGTGCTTCAAGAACCCCACTTGTCGCAAGTAACTATCAGGCCTCACAAATACAATCTCGGTTTCAAAGAACTTCGCTTTCTCGGCTATGTTGTCAGTGCACAAGGTGCACTCCTTGATCCAACAAGGCTGTCGCAGTCTCCAGTTTTGCTCACACAACCGACAAATAGGCACTTCGACGATTTCTGGGCCGATGCAATTACTAGCGACGCTTCGCCCAAGACATTTGCAGGGTAGTTGGACCATTGACAACACTAACTAGAAAAGACATGCCCTTCCTGTTGGAAAGCGACCAAGAACCTTTCAGAAGCTCCGAATCTGCCTACACAGTCCCCCATACTCGCCCATTTCGATGAAGACCCCGCAACCGACACTAATTCCAGCACAATTGTCCTCGAGACGATACTTTTTCTATACCAGGAAGAAGTATAACAAGTCATCACTTGCGCGAGACGAACGCTGTCCAGATGATAGGCCAACAATTCTACGACGGAGAAGGGGTGTCTTGCGGTAATCCACGCATGACGAAGTTTAGATCATACCTGTACGGACGACCATTACGTATTTTCTGACACCATCACATGTTCTGCTGAATGGTGATCTTTAAAAATCCGTATAGATAGTTCGCTCCATGAAGAGTATGACTTCGATGTTGTGGTCAAGTCAGGACGTAAACGCCAATATGCGGACTGCTGGTCACGCGCCTGTGATCTCCGTTTCACAAGAAATTGCCGACTATTTTTTCTTTATTGGGGCTGCAACCCAATCCCAAATGGCTACTATTCAATGGATGGACCCCGAGCTAGCGCCGCGAATCGAGTATTTGAAAGCACGCAGTGGTTTCGCACCGGTTGTTTTAGTCGGGGCTCGCAACTCTTCGTTTTACGTGTTTTCCACAAGTACAAATTTGAAAGCTCAAACGAGGCATTTATACTGAAGTTACTGAGCCAGTTACGACATGTTTTAAGCGCTTGTCACGATGAACGGACCATTTTGGCCAATGGACCACTGAAACCCTGTCGCGACTACCAACGCTGTAGGTCTTCATTCATAAACTCCATCCGAATTTCTTCAAATCAGGCTCCACCGAAAGCCTGTTTCAAACGAGTAGAAATGAATATTCTTTGTTCCTTTCCCAGGTAATCTAGAGGAAAACATTGGATTTCGGCCGCGACGCGCAAATTTAAACGATACGCAAAAAGGGAGTACTTTGCGCAAACGGAACGTCCGCCGAAGCAGCGTTGTTTATTATGCAGAGTATTATACTGCGCCATAGTGCTCCGGCTGTTATTATTGGTGACTGTGGGTAACTTTTGCGGCCCGCCTGACTAAGGTTGTGCTGAGCCTTGTGCACACTAGCCATAGACGGGGAACGGCGAAGCATACGCAGACTAATGGCTTGGTGGAATGGCTGAACATAACTCTGGCCGACATGTTCTCCACGTACATGGATGTAGAGCATAAAAACAGGGTCCCAATTCTCGCCTACTCCCCTTCAGCATAAAATACGACCCAGCAAATGACGACGCGATGAGCCCTCCTAGCTCGCCTTCTGGCACTGATTGACTACCCTTCTGGATACTACTGGGTCCCTACACACCGTGAGCTTGACCTGGACGTCGCCACTTTTGCACAGCATGCGGAATAAGCGCTGCGGATGCACCTAGAACAGTAACTAGACGCTGACGGCTACAATAAGGGATGGCGTTTCTCTGCGTTTACTATCCTGGCGACTGTTCGTGGGTTTGGACGCCCTCTCGTCAATACGAACTGTCCGAAGAATTACTGCGCTAGGATTTCAGCATCTTATCCTCCGCCGCATAAGCGACGTCACATAATGGTTAACTCGTCACGCAAGACCACTCAGCCCACACACGCAAGCACACGACCGCCCGTCCATCTGACCTTGAGGCTGATAGTGCCCGTTTTGTGCAGTGGTCCTCCCGCCTCGACCTCGCACACGTTGTCTGATCTGTTCAGTCTGCTTCATGTCGGCTGCATCGAGGTGATGCTGCACTGAAGGAGGGCATTAACACCTGCCATGGAAGACGGCGAGGACTGACACATTGGATAGGGTAGCCCGGCGAAGAAGTGAAGATGGGCTCCAAGTGCGTCCTCGATTGCCTGACCACTGTAGTTCACCTGTTAAAGATTACTTTCCGAATAACAGTGTATATATATATATATATATATATATATATATATATATATATATATATATATATATATATATATATATATATAAGCAGATAAATGAAGGGGAAAAAGGGTGCTCGTTATAATACATGAAGGAAAAAAACCGACTGTCGGCGGGGCCAAGGAAAGCATTGGGGATTGTACTTTGTCTTTTTTTTTATTTTTGCTTCGATAATCACATAAATTAGTAACGTATTCTGTTCAGGGGAAAGATAATTAAACTCAAAGTAGAAGAAAAAACAACGTTCCGATGGTGAGAGCCGAACCCACGACCTCCAAATATCGCGTCCGGTGCTCTTCCAACTCAGCTACATCGGCCGCTGTCCCCCCTGCTACTTTTTTGGGTATTAATGTTGTCTGTATACGAATCTTGAGAGTGTTCACCAGCGCCACCCTCAACAATAGCGGCGGGCGTGGAACATCCTGTGTTACCGCCAGCGTCACGTAGAACGTGATCAAGAGCGAAGTCGAAAGCCGTGCTAGAACCCTCTTACGCTACCTATGGCTTCAAGACTGCCAGAACCGAGACCCCCGTAAACTACAAGCAGATAAAGGAAGGGGAAATGAGGGTGCTCGCTATAATACATGAAGGAAAGAAGCCGACAGTCTGCGAGGCCAAGGAAAGCATTGGGAATTGTACTTTGTTTTCTTTTTTTTCTTTGATAATTTGATAAGCACATAAATTTGTAATGTATTCTGTTCAGGGGAAAGATACATTACTAATTTATGTGATTATCGAAGCAAAAATAAGAAAAGACATAAAGGACAATCCCCAATGCTTTCCTTGGCCTCGCCGACTCTCGGCTTCTTTTCTTCATATATATATATATATATATATATATATATATATATATATATATATATATATATATAATAAGTTGAGCGAAATAGGTGCATAATAAAAAAAATGTGACACTTCGGTCAGTTGACGCAGAATTGAATCCACACGTAACGATGTTTATTCACGTTTCGAGCAGGGACTGGCGAAAACTAGTCCTCAGCTGAAATCAATAAAGTTCGTTGTGTTTTCAAAAGTGCGTTATCCTACTTCTCTGTTACATAAATATTAGATAAATTAAGAAGCAAACTGTGTGGGAAATTGGAGGCTCAATATTATAGAAATGTAAAAAAGCCAACAGTCACCGAAGCCATACAAGCAGAGGGCAATGTTATTTCTGTAGTTTCTGCTGCTATCTTGGATTAAAAATGTAATAATTTGCTGGAAAATTATAAACTAACCCAAATTAAAATAAATAATCACGCGCCGCTGGTGAAATGAGAACCCACAATCTCAAAATTCAGATTGTAGTGCTCTTGTGCTTCTTTTCCGTACTTATCTTTAACCCAGTAAATTATTACGTAAGCAAAAATTGCCGAGCGATGACGATACCAGTAATACGTTACAAAACATCAAACTTTATTATGCCGAAATTCAGGGTGACCCCACATGTAATCCCAGGAACATATTATACACGCTTCAAGCTGAACCTGTTACAAAGTTCGAACTATTAGCCCACTGCGACAACGTTGAGGTCTGATTTTGAAAGCATAATAAGAGCCTTGGCAGGATATTTGCTAGTGTGGGCTGTGTAAATTAAATTGTCTTGCCCGCACCATCTTGCGGCACAGTGGATTGAAACAAAAACAGTATCCGCGGGAGACTCAAAACTTTACCAGAATACGACTACAACATGCGCCATGAAAACAAAGCTCGCGAACCGTTTTATACACAAACGTAACTGTTTCCTGCGGCTGAATGAAACCTTTAACAGGTCACTTTCCTCTCGTCATAAAACCATTAGTTGATATCATCATAATCCTAGGCTCTCACGAGTTATGCATAACCCATATACATCTTTGTCTTATTCTCTTTTTTACTGTTTCGTATTTGCTTGTTAATTGCCGCGAAATATTTAAACCTTTATTTGTTCTTATTCGAGAGCAGCTGGCACGCGGCGTTATCATTGTGATTCTAGCGCGCTTATCGATTCTGTATTCTGTGTTTGTTTATGCTCATTGTCGTGAGACTACACTTTATCATTTTCTTCGTCGCAAAAGATGCGTCACGACGTATCTCGAAGATTTCAGCCGCTCGCGTGTGTATCTACAATGCTCCAGGTCATGCTAGTAGCGCTTGTGGCTTTATCTACTTCTTTCCTCGCCGCCTTTAAATTCAGTACTATCTAGGTCATCAATCATTATTTGCAGTTCATCCCCAGAGTTACGTAGCAAGACAATGTCATCAGCCAATTGCAGATTACTGATTACTCCATCTACCCTTATACCTAACTGCTCCCATTCCAAGTCTCTGAATACTTCCTCTAAGCAAGCTTTGAATAATACTGGGGACATTGTGTCTCCTTGCATAACACCCTCCGTTATGAGAATTGTGTTATTTTCTATGTGCAGAACTGTGGCTGCTGTGCAGCCACTATAATATCTTCCAGCACTTTCACGTACGGCTCGTCTATCCCCTGATTTCGCAATGCCTGCATCACCGCCGAGGTTCCTACTGAGTCGAATGCTTATTCGTAATCAATGAACGGTATGTATAAGGGCTGGTTATATTCCGAACATTTGTTATCCCCTAATTGATGGTATGGATACGATAGATAGTAGAGTACCGTTTCCGAAAACCTGCTTGATCGTTTACTTGATTGCAGTCTAATGTTGTGCTGGTTCTATTAACGATTACCTTAGCAAATACCTTATACGTAACAGACAGTAAGCTGACTGGCCTGTAATTTTTAAGTTCCTTAGCGTCACCCTTCTTATGAATGAGGATAATGTTTGCATTCTTCCATGGTTCTGGTACCGTCGATGATACCAGACACTGCGTATACAGGGTGGCCAGTTTTTCTAGCCCAATATCCCCCCCCCCCTCCGTCCTTCAACAAATCTGTAATTATCTGAAGTTCTCCGGCTGCTTTGCCCTTTTCATAGTTTTTATTGCTTTCTTGGCCCCGCCGGGGTGGCGCAGTGGTTACAGCGCTCTACCACTGTTCCCAAGGGCGCGTGATCGAATCCCTGCCCCGGCGGCCGCTTTTCCATTGAGGCGAAAAGCAAGGCGTGCGTGAGCTGTGCGATGTCAGTGCACGTTAAAGAACCCCAGGTGGTCGAAATTTCAGGAGTCCTCCGCTACGGCATCTCTCATAGCCTGAGTCCCTTTGGGACGTTAAACCCCGCAAAACAAACAATATTACTTTCTTGACCTCGTCCTTCGTCGCTGGTGAGACATCTGACTGTTTTTCCCTATCGCCAATCTCATAACCGATATCAGTGCACGTTAAGGAAACCCAGGTGGTCGAAATTTCCGGAGTCGTCCATTGCGGCATCTCTCATAGCCTGAGTCGCTTTGGGACGTTAAACCCCACAAAACAAACAATATTGCTTTTTTGACCTCGTCCTTCGTCGATGGTGGAACGTCTGACTGAGTTCCCTATCGCGAATCTCATTACGTCCTGACTACATTAGCTACTGTCGAGATCAGAGTAGAACTCCTCGGCTACTTTGACCATCTTGTCCATATGGACGTGTAAGTGACAGAAAATGTATGTACGAGCGTGGATCTGAGTCTTGTCACGTGGTGTCCTCTCGCCAATTTAAATCAATTCTTACGCGCAGATTCATTCACTGATCCCACCCGTTGTGGCGTTCGCTGATGCAACGGCCTTCTAAGAATTCCTGTGGGTACGCATTAAGGCGGTCACGGTAACGGGCGGCTGCCCCCGCATAGAATACAGGGTAGGAGAGCGGCTTCTTCAGAGTAGACTTTGAGGTAATCAGCTCTACTGGGCAGTGATGGCGCGCTTGTTGCGCCGCTTGGTCTGCGGATCTGCCGGGAGACAGCGCGTGGCGGTAGTCGACTCGCGGGTTTGTGCAGTAACGTTTCCGCAAAGTCAAATTCCAAAGCCTAAAAAGGCTTGACAAATGCATCGCATCATGTGTGCAGTCGGCAGAGCGACAGAAAGCCGACATGACAAGAAATGCACCCAACTTTCACCGAAACAAACAAAAAAGAAATAGGATAACGCACGTTGCCGTAGAAAACAAAGCTAAGTACAAGAACATTGACATCAAGACAAGCATTACAGATGAAAGCAATAATGACTAAGAAAAACGCAACGTGACAAGAGCGGAAAGAGGTGGTTGCAGGGGAAGGCTAATACTATGAAATTTTATCAGATTGAAAACTCTAGTAAAAGCGATAATATACTCCCTCGTCGTTGCTCATCCACTAGCCACTACGCCCCGCTCGTTATCTCCATCGCCGACGCACAGGCGCTGGCCCCTGTTACGCTGTAATGGTGAATAGCAGGCTCGCTAAACAAGCAGATTTATGATTACTTTACACGCGCAGCGTGGAGTAGTGGCTCGCGCGCTCTTGGCTGGAGATCGTAGAGATAGTGGCTGAATTTTCAGCGAAAACGGAATTTTCTTGAAGTGCTGCTACAGTGGATGGTTTCTGCCCACCGAATTTCATCACGCCACCCACGAGCCAGCAAAGGCTTTCGCTCAAAACGTGCTCATCTGTTTTGTGTGTGTGTGTGTGTGTGTGTGTGTGTGTGTGTGTGTGTGTGTGTGTGTGTGTGTGTGTGTGTGTGTGTGTGTGTGTGTGTGTGTGTGTGTGTGTGTGTGTGTGTGTGTGTGTGTGTGTGTGTGTGTGTGTGTGTGTGTGTGTGTGTGTGTGTGTGTGTGTGTGTGTGTGTGTGTGTGTGTGTGTGTGTGTGTGTGTGTGTGTGTGTGTGTGTGTGTGTGTGTGTGTGTGTGTGTGTGTGTGTGTGTGTGTGTGTGTGTGTGTGTGTGTGTGTGTGTGTGTGTGTGTGTGTGTGTGTGTGTGTGTGTGTGTGTGTGTGTGTGTGTGTGTGTGTGTGTGTGTGTGTGTGTGTGTGTGTGTGTGTGTGTGTGTGTGTGTGTGTGTGTGTGTGTGTGTGTGTGTGTGTGTGTGTGTGTGTGTGTGTGTGTGTGTGTGTGTGTGTGTGTGTGTGTGTGTGTGTGTGTGTGTGTGTGTGTGTGTGTGTGTGTGTGTGTGTGTGTGTGTGTGTGTGTGTGTGTGTGTGTGTGTGTGTGTGTGTGTGTGTGTGTGTGTGTGTGTGTGTGTGTGTGTGTGTGTGTGTGTGTGTGTGTGTGTGTGTGTGTGTGTGTGTGTGTGTGTGTGTGTGTGTGTGTGTGTGTGTGTGTGTGTGTGTGTGTGTGTGTGTGTGTGTTGTGGCACGCACCAACGGTTTCGCGATGCTGTGTATGTAATGATTATTTAAGATGCTTCATTCAAAGCTATGCTAGCCCTATGTGCTAAAAAGGGATCGGAATCGTTGATGCTCTGGATTCTAACAAAGCCCCGCCATCGTCGCCACCAGCAGAACGTTCTGGGCGCGTACGAAAAATATTTTTCGACGGGGTTCATCGAAGCACACATGCGAATACAGTAGAGGCAAGAGAGTGCGGCGATTGTCCGGAACTCGCATCAAGCGCAGCCTCTAACGACTTGATTGTGGATATCTAGTCGAATTCATGCTCCAGTGCCAATATGTAAATCGGACCGTCGACATCGAGGAAGTCGAGGGTGTTGTACTTACTAATTGCGGGCGTCCCCACCAGTACGTAAGAGCAGCGCGCAGACGAAGGAATGTCGGTCGAGGGACATGCGGTATGAGCTTTCTTAACGGAGGCAAAGGTACGGATTTCGCCGTCCAAGTGCCGTACTCGTCGTGCGTTTATTCAACATGCCTGATGATATGCCATCAAGAAGCTCGGATTATGCGATTATGAGAGGCACGGGCGAGGCGGCAAAAGCACCAGGAAGACGCTTGGAGACGCAGCAAGACACAAAGGTAGTGCGTGTAATGTTGCTGTCGATTGTGTTTCGCTAACGACTTGAGTTTCCACAGCTGTAGTCTCCAATACTGTCCGTTGAAATTTGTACACACTTTAAAAGAAGAGTGTGTAGACTAATGTTTTCCCATTCGCACACTTAAGCAGTCTTACATGTCTAACGAGTATTTTATCGGCACTTAAATGCACTTACGTTTCACTGCTGATTCAAATTAGTGTGTCGTTAACCTGTCAATCAGAATGTTTTCTAAACCCCCCCTTGTGAAAACTGTTTTAAGGCGAAATACTTTAATGTTTCATATTTGTTACCAGGAGCTGTCCGCAGAGGCTATCGGCAGAGGGTGTCACTCTTTCGAGAGCATGCCATAAAAAAAAATAACCTTGACTCTACCGGGAATTGAAGCTCCATCCCTTCGATCCCCAACCAAGCGCTTTAGCCAACTGCGCCATGCCACTGATATTTCTTCTTTATTGCCTGTCTTTGGCACACGACCTAACCCAAAAGGAAACACCGATCCAAACATGAAAAAGGAGTGATAAGGTAATATATATGAATGATTGTCATGATCAGACAGCGTTAGTCTGGCCTCTTCCAATTAAATATCCCACAGCGACAACAAAGGCTTCACCCTTGAGAGCCATTCGGGCGGTTCTGCAGCCACTTTTTTAATGGGAATAAACCACTTTATACTCCCTCGAAAATGACTTCAAGCAGGTCCTTCACCCCTGTCGCAGTGACAGCCTGCCACTCTGGAGCTGCATATACAATGGAGGCTCATAAGCATAATTACGTCAAATGAAACCTCCTCCCCATTTTCTATGCCTAAATACCGAGCGTTGTGCGAGTCTAGTGAAAAATTGTTTTTTTGGTTTGTTGGTTTTGGCTCGGGCGCTGCGGTCTCCGAGATGTGTGGACGTGATCCCATCGGCACCGCCATCTTCATGATTCCGTAGTGATTTCTGTCGATTTTCACCGAAGGTTTTGCACCAGGGAATTCAGGGAATTCGTGGATACCCGATTTTGAGGTGGGTCATCATTTTTAAGAATCTGCAAGTACTTTTTTACCACGTCAACGCCGCCGAACTAAGCCTAGGCGTGCACGCCAGACGCTAGCGCTAGCCAGAAACGCGCTAGCTCGGCGAGACGCTAGCCGCACTTCGCGCTGGGCGCAACACGAAGAGAATGGCAACTTCTACCGTTGAAATGGATAGCTCTGCAGAGGATTTACCAGCAGCGCCGACTACTTCAGCAAAAGCTGATGGACAAGACGACGACACGGGTCGGAAAGTGGTGACCAGCCGGAAAACGACGAAGTAACGCGCCCAACCTACTGCGCAACTTTCACAGCAAGCACAACATGCAAGCGACGGGCAGGTTAGCTCTTCTTGCAAGCCTCCTAACATTATGAACCGGGTGATAAGAGCCTCACGCATGCCAGCCCTGCCGCAAGACGACATCAAGATAGTGCTTCGCCTAAAGGGCGGCTTGAACTTGCATAAGATCGGACCTACCTTACTGAGCAAAGCCATAGTGGCAGCAGTTAATCTTGATCCACAGCAGACCACGGAGGACATAATATGTCCCAATATTACGCAGAACATCATGGTGGCGAGCACTCTCTTTCGAGAAAATGCAGACAAGTATGCGCAAGTAAGGGCTGTCCGAATAGCCGGGAAAGAGTACGCAGTCAGCGCTTACGAAACTGCCCCAAGCGACACCTGCAAAGGGGTAATCAGACACATCGATAGTGCCGACGATTACAGGACGATTGAAAGAAACATTGTGAATGACCGCAACCCCTTGGCACTAGCGGTGAAAAGAATCAAGGACTCAGGATCAGGGATCATTGTGTTTGATGGTCTTCGCGTCCCAAACTTCGTTAGGTATGGACCCACACTGGTACCCTGCTACTTATATCGCAGACAAGTAGACATTGCTACGTATGCGGCAAAGTCGGACATCGTACGGACGTTTGTCCCGAGCCGGGCTCCACCGAATGCAGGGGTTGCGGACTTCCTAACCCCACCTCATCCCATGTGTGCGATCCAAAATGCAAGCTGTGCGGGGGCGTGCACGTGACGGCGGACAAGGTGTGCAGGAAACGCTATCTCATTTCATACGTAGTACGTGCACGACGACAACGAGCGCGACTGGAGCAAGAAGAGGAAGTACAGCTAGCCGAAGAAGACAAGCAGCACGCGGCACGAAGCCGATCTAGGTCCAAGACGCCGACAGGCAGCCGCTCCCGCTCTCAATGCGAGGACAAACAGAAGTCGTTCTCAGGTGCGCTTCGGTGGAAAGGACAACGGAGGGGATGGCACGTGGGCGGACAAGGTCAGAGACGCTACCACGCCACCAAAGAAACGTGAGTCCCGCAATCCAGATAAAGAGCGAATGTTAGAACAGGAGCTAAGAGAGTTAAAGCCGCTGATACTAAGCTAACACTCGTATTAACTGCAATAAGTAAAGCGAACAGCCCTAATCCAACGCTCACACCTGAGCCATCAGCCGCTATCGAAATTCCCCAACTCGTTGAGACGAAGAGACATCAACAAATAGACGAATGCCCGCCTTCTAAGAAGCGCGCTTTAACACAACTGCTAACCACGAAGGACGCTATGGACGCCATGAGCGAGAATATGAGGCTAATGCACGAGAGCATGGTGCGAATGAACGAGAAAATGGACAGATTTAGCTCACGAGTACAGAAAACGGACATGTATCTAAACAATACGATAGTACCGGCATTGGCAAGGATGAGTTCATAACACATCGATGCGCAAGGCCCACCTCGCGACGGTCTCACTGCAAGCGAAGGAGGCTACAATGGCCAACATGATAGTGCCGAATAAGACACGCAGTCTCCGCGTCTGGCAATGGAACTGCAGGGAGATCGCCTCAAAAAAGGCGGTCCTCCTGCAGATAGTCGAATCAGAAACCGAGAAACCACACGTCACCATGCTACAAGAAACACTCACAACCGAACTGGCCAGTACGGGATATACGGCCGAAGCCCACAGAAATGAGCAAGGCAGAGGCGTCGCTTTACTGATTGGAAAGAAGATCCCGTACATTCGGCATGAGATCCGCCACACAGCCTGCTATCTAGAACACCTCATGATTGAGATCATACCGAATGACCACGTAGGGAACAAGCAAAGCATCTTCCTCACCAATCTATACAGCAGCCCTAAGGATACGAGGGAAGGGTTTAGAGGCATTCTGGCCAAGATTGCACACAACGTCAAAACTGATTATAAGTGGAGATTTTAACTCCCCAAAACAGACTTGGGGCTACGCGTATCCCTCTATCAAGGAAAGTCGTCTTCTCACGACAACCTCCGATCTCGACTTCACGCTGATCACAAACCCGGATACCCCAACCAGATGTGGAACTTCCACATGTCGGGACACCACACCGGATCTTACTTTTGTCCGGGGCCTAGAAAAATGTGCCTGGCACAACTCGGGAATAAACCTTGGCAGTGGCCACTATATTCTCCGAATTGATGCAGAGATACCGGGAAAGAGGCAAAGGGAGTACAAACTGATCGATTGAGGCAAATTTCGTGCAATACGGCCGCAGCCATCCAGGCTCGTCAGGAGCAACCACAAAGCCCACGATCACAAGCTGGACCGAGCAGCTCAAAGCAGGTATCGCAGGCGCGGAACGGACAATTACCACGGACGTTAAGGTAGAGAGGATGGACAGTCGGCTAGCGAATCTTCTCGAAGCCTAACATTCCATTCTAGCCAGGTGGAAGGGTCAACGTCTTAACAGAAGACTACGAAGGAAACTTGCCGAACTCAACAAGACCATTGAACAATACTGCATGGTTCTCTCCCGACAACAATGGGACGAAGTCTGTAACTCCCTCAACGGGCAAATACGCAGAGGAAGTGGGTGGGGACTCATAAAACGCCTCCTCGACGAACACGGAACAAAGTCCAAAACTATGCAACGGGTCAGGCTAAGTAAACTAGTACATCGCGAGAAGCAAACCAGTACCGCCGAAGCCCTTCTGGATGACCTTGCCAAACGGTACTTACCGCATAAATCGGGGCTACCCAGTACCTTACAAAGGAAACGCTGTGACGGTGCCCCATACTCAGAGCTAGATACGGACTTCACAGAAAGCGAAGGACGCTTCACAATTCATGAACTCAACAGTACCTCTGCAGCCGACCCCGGTAGTATCACAAATTGGGCTCTCCGAAACTTCGAGGACGACTCGGTCACGTTCCTAACGCAACAAATCAATGAAGTCTGGAAAACTGGCAAACTACCTGCAGAGTGGAAACATGCTAATACGGTCCTCATCCCAAAACCGGTCAAGCCGCTGGGCCTACCCAACCTAAGGCCGA
This sequence comes from Amblyomma maculatum, assembly GCF_055883805.1. Taxonomy (NCBI): domain Eukaryota; kingdom Metazoa; phylum Arthropoda; class Arachnida; order Ixodida; family Ixodidae; genus Amblyomma; species Amblyomma maculatum. Next base: position 178,354,583 of record NC_139347.1, on the reverse strand, counting down.
CCTCACTGACGTCCTGCCTAGGAAAGCTAGCCGAGCACGCCATCCTGAATAGACTATCGGAATATGTAGAAGAAAAGGAGTACTTCCCTTACAATATGATCGGCTACAGGCCAGGTCTCTGAACGCCAGACGCTATGCTACGAATCAAGAAAAGTCTGTTGGATCGCCCCACACGAGACACCAAGGCGCTACTGGCACTCGACGTGGAGCAAGCGTTTGACAAAATCCAACATCAAGCCATTCTCAAAGCCATATCTGACCACAATCCGGAACACGCTTCTACCACTCCATCAAGGCGTTTCTGGAGGATCGAACGGGAACTCTCCGGATAGGCGAGCACGTTTCGGAGAGCTTTAATCTAGGCGATAAGGGAACACCACAAGGCTGAGTACTTTCACCATTCTTATTAAACTTGGTGATGACAAAGCTTTCTCGCGCACTGGGTGATATTGCTGATGTGGAGCCCACCATATACGCAGACGATGTTACCATCTGGAGCACCGGTGGCAGCGATGCAGAATTGGAAGCGCGCATGAAAGGAGCAATCATGGTTGCCGAGGCCCATCTTGCCCCAATGGTACTTCGCTGCTCTTCTAGAAAATCCGAGCTACTCATTTACCACCCCCCAAAACCAGGGCGCCCGTCCAACGACTTGCGCCGACACCACCGACAATGCATAGAGTTACACGACAGGGATAGAAATCGCATACCTACTGTCGACAAAATACGAATTCTAGGATTAATCATCCAAAGCAACGGGTCCAACTGGGCGATGCTTGACAGCATCACGATCAAGATTGGAAACGCGATCCGGATGTTTTGGCGCACCATGAATAGGCACAGGGGACTGAGCGAGGACAACGCCATTCAAATGGTCCATGCTTTTGTACTCTGTCACATCACATATGGGGCTGCAATGCTCAATTGGAAAAAGAAACATAAGAGAAGGCTTGAAGTACACATACGCCGAGCTTTCAAGACAGCGTTGGGGCTCCCCGATAATGCCTCCACTGAACTGCTCTTACAGCTAGGAGTGCACAATACCCTTGCCGAAATCATCGAGGCACAGCACACGGCACAGATTGAACGCCTATCAAGCACTAAAGCGGGCAGAGAGATTCTCGTCAAGCTCAGCCTGAACACCATAGTAGAAAGGGACAACGTCGTGCAGTTACCTAAAGTCGTGCGAGAAGCAATCAAAGTGTCCCCCTTCCCAAGAAACGTACGCCCGATCCACAATCAAGGAAGAAGGCCCGTCTGCGCCAAAGCCCTCGCTGCGGACGCGGCACAGTTTCCCGACCAGAAAGCTTTCGTGGATGCAGCGTACATACCGGGAAAGCATGCCTACTCGGTAGCAGTAGTCGACGGACACGGGCGTACGCGCAACTCACTCACACTTTACACCAAGCCAGAGGTAGCTGAACAAGCAACGATAGCACTAGCTCTAAAATACTCGAACTTCAAAATTGTATACAGCGACTCTAGAGCAGCCACTCGAGCTTTCGCCAAGGGCGGGATAGACAAGACGACGCTACGGATCTTAGGCGGAAGTAACATCACAGATCACTCAATCCTATGGTTCCCGGCGCACATTGGCAGCTTAGGGGGCGGCCTGCTGAATCTGAATGAGATCGCACTCGAGGCGGCGCGAGGACTCATCGACCGCGTCCCTCCGGTTTCCCCTGCTACTCCACATATACAGTACAGAGATCAATTATTCACGTACAACGAGCTCACTAAGCACTTTTATCTAGGCAGACGAACATTTCCCCTCCCGGATAAGAAATTAACCCGCAGCCAATCAGTCACGTTACGCTTCCTCCAAACGAACTCGCACCCCAACCCCTGGCGGATGAAGCACATCGACCCAGATTACGACAGACAACATGTGTGTGAGCGGGGCAGTGACCGTGTAGACTTAAACCATATGTTGTGTGGTTGGGCATCGAGCGACGCTTACGCCAAGAACAAGGAACATTGGGACAAAGTGCTAAAAAGTGTTTCACTACCTGATCAGCTCCGGGCGGTCCAGGAGGCCCGCGTGGCGGCGGAGAGCTTCGGGCTCTCTGTGCCGACGTGGGAGCTGCCCTCTACACTTGGCGCCTAGCCAAGCGTCCTTCAGGACCCCTACTGTGGGAAATAAAGTTTTACCAAACCAAACATATTGCAAAAATATTCTCCTGCCCAATAATGTAAAGAAAGTCTATTGTTTCCGTCTGCTTAAAGAATAACCATTGTGCTAACCACAATAATAAAAGACCCTTATTTCAAAACCTTCTTTACCGGTATTGTTCCGGTATGTAATTAGAAAAAAAGGTCAGCTCCTAGCGGCACTTTCATTTTCCTAACTATCCCTTATACATTTGTGCCAGGGCCTCCACTGTATATGGCCCTGTACAAGGGCTTTGGGAAGAGAGGTTTTAGTTTAGCACTTCGGCTTACTGCGGCCGTCTATCGCTACCGCGCACCGTCAGCACAGTATGCGCTGATTGGTCCCCGCATGCGGCGTGCTCCGAAATGTGACGGGAAAGTGGCGCCATCTGTCACTATCGGGTGATCTGCGCATGCGCACTGACACTCCCGCGGTAACAGCAGGCGGTAGCAGTAAGCGGTAACACTAAAACAAATATCTCTGATATCACACACATCGCGGTACAACTTGTTTCTTTTTACACCAAATAAATATCCCTGAGAGAAACGAGTTGAAAGAAATCTAACATTCTCGATTACCTCCCCTCCCGGTAATATCCAGAAATCCCACACGCTACTTCGTCGATGGAGAGAACAAACTCTGACAACAGGCGCCGCAGGCTACCTTGGCTGACGGTGTGCAAGGATGGGTTTGAAATGTCGCGAAAAAACTTAAATGGATTGATCACTTTGAGTAAAAAGAGACGCCCGAGCCCCAAACCTCCATCTTTTACCTGCCGGAACAGATTCGTCCCGCTGCCGCCTTCCTATTCCGCCGCCCAAATAAAAACGGCAAATATCCGTTGAAACGTAGGTAAGTTTACACGCGAACAATGCAACACTTGTAACACGTACCATAGCTTGCTGATAAAAAATATAACATATTGTAACTCTGACGAAAATGAGTGTGTTGGCGCCTTGCCATTTCTCTGCTTTCTCTCTTAACTCTTATATCTTCCCGTTCCAATATTGCTCGCTTTGGAGGTAACAATCCGGCTCGATACCATACTCACGGACACATTTTGCAGGCTCAAGTACGCTTTCCTTGTCAACCGTAAAACAGCAACATCGTCCGAGTACGCCAACAACCTCACTTCATGGTCTTGTAAGTTTCAACCTATTAGTAGTGTCGTATCTCATTGTTTTCATACAAAAGGCCTCAAGGTAAATACAAAATCTTTAACATCAGATGTCTGGCAGGAAAGAGAAAGCAAGGCGAACTCTATAGACGTTTAACAGAGCAAGATATAAAAAGGAAGAACCGAACAAGGGTAAATAGGGTACGCCTCAGGTCGCAGATGAGCCAACATTTCGACAAGTGGACTTGTCTTCGTCTGGGCATAGCGATCATCACTGGCAGGGGTTTAAATACCCTTTTGCTTCCGAAGAAGAAAAGCTGGGGAGGGGAAAGTGGGTGCGAAAGAGTGGGGAGAAGAAAGTGGGTCATGAAGTGGAAAAAAACAAAAACAAAACAAACGTCTTGAGTATGTACTTATCAGCCATGGAACCAGGGATTCTGTAGCCTGCAAAAGAAGTAAAAGCGGCAGTACCAGGAAAAAAAAGAACTACTATGCCGCTTAGGTGATTAGTCACCACTAAAGACGGTTTGGTGAAGATACACCTTACAAAGGAAGGCTATGCAAAGGGCCCTGATAAGGCATATATCTAGGGGTACAATTCTTAAAAGGAGGGGGTAGGGCGGGGAGCACATAGGGACAGGATAATAACCGCACAGTGAAAAATAATAATAACCTTAAGTGTGTATCTCAACCTGGAACCGGAGATCCTGTGGCCTACAAAAGAAGTAAAAGCGGCAGTACCAGGAAAAAAAATCACAGTCCCATGTAGATGATTAGTCATGACTCATAAAATCTAGGTATTGTTGCTTGTATAAGCAACAATACCTAGATTTTACGAGTCATCATCCGAGACATTGTAAACAAGGAATATTTGTAGGACAGGCGGCATGGCTTAGAAGAATATGCAGCGATGATAGTGACTACCTAAACGAACTACAGTCATTGAAAGCAACGCTAATCCAGAGGAACTATCCCGGTAACTCCCTTAATACGGCCCTCGAAAAAGCAAGCACTTTAAACCGCAACGATGTGCTCACGAAACGACCAAAGGCCAACACCGAACGACAGCCTTCTTTTGTAACTAAATACTCCAATGCCCTTCCAAACATAAACAATATTCTGCGGAAATACCATTCCATGCTAACGTGTAATGAACGCCTCAAGAAATTATTTCAGGAGGCACCAAGGGTAACATACAAACGTAACGGGAACCTCAGAGATATTCTAGTACATTCTAAACTTGACAACAAGCATCCAACACAACCACACCCTTGCTCTCGACCTAGATGTAAGACGTGCACTCATATACAAAAAGACACCACGGTTAAAAGCAATGCAAGCGATTTCACTTTTCACATAAAATCAGGCTTTAACTGCACATCTTCAAACGTTATCTACCTTCTAGAATGCTCCTTTTGTCATAAACAGTACATCGGAGAGACAGGACAACCAATGAACATGCGGCTTAATGGACACCGGGCAGACGTAGGCAAAAACCTCCCGAAAGCAGTTTCCCAGCATTTCAATGAGAAAGACCATAAGTTCGAAGAAATTAAATTATATATTCTCCGGTCAGGCTTTAAATCTGCAAGGGACAGAAGATATAGAGAGGCGTATCTAATTCATAAATTTAGAACATTGGAACCGGAAGGAATAAATATATCTAAGGGAACGTTAGAATCCCTTAGGTATATTCCCTCTCCATCATAACTATTCGGAAAAACAATCTCACATAGCCTTAATTGTACAGTTTATTCACTACGCACGTACACCCTATTCCCTTCCGCAATAGCATAACCCTACAGGTTCCTCTAAACACATTTCCTCCTTATCACTTGTTGCTTGAATTTGCCCTCACATATTTTTTTATTATCATTATTATTTTTCTCTCTCTCTCTTTTTTATTTTCTCATGTCAGTGTTGGTTCCCTGTGCGCTTATTATCCTGTGACTGTATTCCCCCCCCCCCCCCCCCCCTTTGCAGAAAGTTTTAAGAATTGTCCTCCTTAGATATATGCCTTATCGGGGCCCTTGGCAAACCCTCCCTTTGTAAGGTGTATCTGCGCCAAACCCGCCTAAGTGGTGACTAATCATCTACCCGGTACTATGATTTTTTTTTTCCTGGTACTGCCGCTTTTACTTCTTCTGTAGGCCACAGGATCTCCGGTTCCAGGTTGAGATACACACTTAAGGTTATTATTATTTTTCACTATGCGGTTATTATCCTGTTACTATGTACTCCCCGCCCTACCCCCTCCTTTTAAGAATTGTCCCCCTAGATATATGCCTTATCAGGGCCCTTTGCATAGCCTCCCTTTGTAAGGTGTATCTTCACCAAACCGTCTTTAGTGGTGACTAATCACCTAACCGGCATAGTAGTCCTTTTTTTTTTTCCTGGTACTGCCGCTTTTACTTCTTTTGCAGGCTACAGAATCCCTGGTTCCATGGCTGATAAGAACATACTCAAAGTGTTTGTTTTGTTTTTTGTTTTTTTCCCCACTTCATGACCCACTTTCTTCTCACCCATCCTCTCCTCCCCACTCTTTCGCACCCACTTTCCCCTCCCCAGCTTTTCTTCTTCGGAAGCAAAAGCGTATTTAAACCCCTGCCAGTGATGATCGCTATGCCCAGACAAAGACAAATCCACTTGTCGAAACGTTGGCTCATCTGCGACCTGAGGCGTACCCTATTTACCCTCGTTCGGTCCTTCTTTTTTGTACCGCGCAAACCATCTTCTCCCTTTCATTCTACCTGAATCCAGAGCAAGATATAGATATAGTGCCTGAGCAGGATACGAAAGTTAACGGCGACGAACAGCCGGGAGCATGGGACGACGTTTTACGTCTAGGTACTTCACTGTGGTTAGCCGCGCTGCAGGCATTTCGGCTGGCTGTATCTTTTTTCTTAAGAAGTTACCTCGGCTCGAGTTTCAGTCTCGTCGATTGTGTGTGATGCGACGTTGTGCGACTTCAACTGTGAGCTCAATGGAACTGAGTCACGGTTTGTCTCTGTATAGCCGGCTAATGTGCTTGACGACGGAGCAGTGTTTTTTCATAGTATTGAAGAGCACCTCTACACACAGACAGCTTGCAGTTATGGATCATTATAATTGTCCTCACCGCGCGTGATAAGACAAGTAGCTATGGTTATCGAGACAAAATTACAAAAGTGTTATGGCGAATAATTGAGAATAGTGAACTGAAGCATAGGGCAGAGTGTCTCGAATAATTGCGTGTTGTGAAGCACACAATGTTCGAGGGTTCTAGCCATGCTCGGCTGGACCGCATTTATGCATCTGTCTACACCGGATCTAGATGTAACAAATTACAAAGTAGTGCCGGTATCTTTTTCAGACCACTGTTCAGATGAATGCTCCATAGGTATTGAAAAGCCAGAGAATTCTTTGAAGTGGGAATGGTGGAAATTCAATGTAAGCAACTTCCGGACGAATTCTATATCCGAAGAACAAATTGGTAAAATAGACCGCGGAAAGAAACATGTATATATGCCAACAGTGGTAGCTCTTAAAAGAAACTGAAAATCCAAGCAATATATAGGGATACCTGTATACGGTTTGAATAAAAATAAAGATACGGAGCTCAGGGCACCGCTACTTAGGTTGCCTCAACAGGAATCTCGAGTGCCAGGAAAATGGATGGAAGATATAAGAAAAACAAAAAAAGCTAAAATTAATGGAAGAAGAACGGTACCGGGGAGCATTAGTGAGGGCAAGGGCAGAGTACACAGCCGTAGGGAAAGCGCCATCAGAGCGAGTACTAGGGTTCAAAAGCAAATGCTGAAACAAACCACTTCGACAAAATAGAATGGCGCGGGATCTTCTCAGCAGAGAACGATGGCACCCAAGCGGCTTTCAGGGACCATTACCAGACGATTTTCGCGTCGCATGTAGTAGACACTAGCATCATCCAAGATACGTTTCTTGAGCTTATATCGCGCCTCGACAAGGAAGTAAAAGATCGATCACAAGTAGAGATAAGAGAGACAGAAGTGGAGAATACATCTGACAGTTCAGACAGCGGTAAACCACCTGGACCAGATGAATTCCCCCCCCCCCCCCACCCAGCGCGCGTTTATAAAAGGAATTCAAGCATGACATTACCCCGATCTTGAACTTGAATTTTAACGATGCCTCCAATGTTAATTCACTGCTCCCATTATATGCGTCACCACACATGGTCCTCTTACCTAGAACGGATAAGATATATAAATTACGACTGGTTACAGCCCATAGGCTAAATCGGGACCTCACCATCCAGTGGTCACTGCATCGCACTTTCCCGATTACCTATACATCTTTCACAATGGCGGTGATTGAACACAGTATGAAGTCAATTTCATTTTAAGTCTCCCGTTAGGACTTTTCCACGTCCATTTCCGGTTCTTCCGTTTGCTGATGAAGGTATTAATGATTCTTAAGTTATTGCTCTCTGCAAACTCAACTAGTAAGTCCCCCCTACTATTCCTAGAGCCAATACCATAGCCACGTATTGCCTGGTCTCCTGCCTGCTTTTTCCCTACCTTGGCATTTAAGTCTTCCATTAGTACAGTATACTGCGTCATTACTTTTGGCACAGCCGATTCTACATCTTCGTAGAAGCTTCCAACTGCCTGGGCATCATAACTACATTTAGATGCATAGGCCTGTACAGACTTCAGTTTATACCGCTTATTAAACCTGATTACGATGCCTGTCGCCCTCTCATTAATACTATAGAATTCATCTATATTACCCGCTATATACACATTGACAAGGAAACCTACTCCTAGTTGTCGCCTCTCCGGTAAACCTCGTTAACACAGTACATGCTCATCCTTCAGTACAGTATATGCCTCATCCAGCCTCCTAACCTCACTAAGCCCTATGACATCCCATTTCATACCCTCCAGTTTCTCTAACAGCACTTATAAACTAGCTTCACTAGCTAGGGTTCTGGCGTTAAACGTTACCAGGGTCAGTTTCCAACGGCGGCCTGTCCACCGGAGCAAGAAATTCTTAGCACCCAATGCTGCGCCACAAGTCTGACCGCCGCCTTGGACAGTTGTTCCGCAGCCGCTGGTGACTGAGGGCCGGGGTGAACAAGGAATGCAACAGATTAGTAAGAAACCAGCGATGAATTCGCGGTGAGGGGGAAGGCAGAAGAGTTCTGAATCTCGCAACAAAATAGATATTCAGCTCTAACCGAGCGGCCGCATTACCCTAGAAGAAATGAACAATAATTTCAGAGATATAATTACTGAGGGCGTTGCAGAAGTAGGCGGTAGGATAGTTAGAGAGGATACCGGTAAGCTGTCTAAGGAGACGAAAGATTTGATTAAGAAACGCCAGAGTATGAAAGCGTCCGATCCAATAGACCAGATAGAATTGGCCGAGCTATCAAGGCTATTCAATAAGCCCAAGGTGACCGATATAAGGAAGTATAACATGGAGAAAATTGAGCATGCTGTAAAGAACGGGGGAGGCATTAAAGCGGTAAAGAAGAAATTGGGCATAGGAAAAAACCAGGTGTGTGCGATAAGGGACAAGGCGAGCAACATCATCACGAATATGGACAAGATAGTCAAAGTAGCCGAGGAGTTCTATATAGATCTCTACAGTAGCCAAAGTAGTCAGGACCGTGATGAGATTGGCGGTAGGGAAAAACTGTCAGTGGTTCCACCAGTGACAAAGGACGAGGTAAAGAAAGCATTAAAAATTATGAAAATGGGGAAATCAGCTGGAGAGTATCAGATAACTGCAGATTTGTTGAAGGCCAGGGGGAATATCGTACTCGAAAAACGGCCACCCTGTATTCGCAGTGCCTGGTGTCCTCGAAGGTACCGGAGACATGGAAGAATGCAAACATTATCCTCATTCATACGAAAGGAGACTCTAAGAACCTTAAAAATTACAGACCAATCAGCTTACTGTCTGTTACGCATAAAGTATTTACTAAGGTAATCGCTAATAGAATCAGGACAACCTTATACTGGAATCAAGCAAAGGATCAAGGAGATTTTCGGAAACGGTACTCTACTATCGATCATATCCATACCATCAACCAAGTGATAGAAAAATTCTCAGAATGAAGCAGCAATTATACATACCAATCATTGATTACGAAAAAGCATTTGACTCAGTTAAAACCTCGGTGATGATACAGGCATTGTGAAATCAGGGGGTAGACGAGCCATTCGTGAAAGTGCTGGAAAATGTGTACAGTGGCTGCAGAGCAACCATAGTTCTGCATAAAGAAAGTAACGAAATTCCCATAAATAAAGGAGTTAGGCAAGAAGACACAATCTCCTCAGTACTATTCATAGCTTGCTTAGAGGAATTATTCAGAGACTCGGAATGGGAGCAGTTAGGGATAGGGTAGATGGAGAATACCTCCGTAATCTGCGATTTGCTGATGGCAATGCCTTGCTAAGCAACTCGGGGGATGAACTGCAAATAATGATTGGTGACCTAGACAGGAAAAGTAGAAAGGTAGGCTTGAGAATCAATATGCAGAAGACTAAGGTAATGTTCAACAGCCTCAGAAAGGAACAGCAGTTTACCATAGGTAGCGAAGTACTGGAAGTAGTAGGCTGATATGTCTACTTAGGGCATGTAGTAACCGCAGATCCGGACAATGAAAATAAGATAACAAGAGGAATAATATTGAGATGGAGCGCATTTGGCAAGCACTCGCAGATTATGGCTAGCCGCTTACCGGTATCGCTCAAGAGGAAATTATACAACAGTTGCATGTTACCTGTTCTCACCTATGGGGCTGAAACGTGGAGGCTAACCAAGAGGGTTCTACTTACGCTCAGGACAGCCCAGATGGCTATGCAACGAAACATGGCAGTGGTAACATTAAGAGATAGGAAGCGTGCAGAGGGGGTCAGAGAAATAACTCAAGGTGCCGACATTCTAGCGGAAAATAAGAAGAAATAGACATGGACAGGAGTGTGAAGAGAGGATAACCGATGGTCGCTTAGGATAACAAACTGGATTCCACGGGAAGGAAAGCGTAGCAGGGGGCGGCAGAAAGTTAGGTGGGCGGATGAGGTTAAGAAGTTTGCAGTGGTCAAGTGGATGCAGCTAGCACAGGACCGGGCTAATTAGGGAAATATGGGAGAGGCCTTCGCCGCGCAGTGGGTATAGTCAGGCTGCTGATGATGACGATAACAGCCCATAGAGCAATAGCGCTTAAAAATGTCGAATACAAACACTTTATGACAATAGCAGCTCGAAGGTTGCAGATTGTGGTTAAGGACGTAATGGATCCCCACGAGACGTGTGGTATAAAAGGACGCTCGATTGTTTTCAACAGTCATAAATCGCGAAGTCTTCTCGGGTGTTGCGATGACTGAAATGATCTCCTAGCCATGCTGCAGATCGACTTAGAGAAAGCATCTGACTGTTTTGCTCATGCAGTTCATTTTGGATCAACTTTGGTTCAGTTATCAGTAAGGGCGTGGCCCTGGCGTACAAAAACAGCACGACGATAGTGATCGTAAACAAGAGTCAGCGGGCCCCCATTAGCGTGCAGCATTGGCTGCAGCAGGGAGCCTTTTTTTGTTGTGCGCCAGCCCCGGATCGTTAAATGCTCATCATAATTCCCCTTGTGTACCGTGAAGATGATAGGATTCCGCGAGTGACAGATACCGCCCCTTGCTTTTCTGTAAACGATTTATTGAACGCCGATAAACTTTGATGTATTCTATGGAATGCTGATTGTGTTCCGCCAGGGGATCGTGATATACCATCACGACTGGTCATGAATTCACCAGGCTATTAGCCGGGAAAACCCCCAAAACTAGAAAATCTAAGACCTATTTCTCTAACCTCATGCATGGGGAAATTGATGGAGCATGTAGTCAAGATAAGACTGACTCGCTTTGTGGAGAAAACCAACCGGTGACCGCATGAGATGGTAGGCTTACGACCGGGTGTGAGCACGCAGGACGTCATGATCCGACTCAAATACGACATAATCGACTCGCGTTCTAGAGACGTCAAAGTGATTCTCGGCCTGGACTTGACAAAGGCTTTTGATAAAGTTAAGCACGAAGCAATCCTCCACGGTCTCCAAGACATCGGAGTAGGTGTACAAATATACGAGTACATAAAGTACTTTTTGTCCAACAGAACTGCTTGCATGACGGTTCAAGACATTCAGTCCCCCACAGTGAAATTAGGGAGCAGGGGGACGCAGCAGGGCTCGGTTCTCTCCCCGTTCCTTTTCAATGTGGCGATGAGAGGCCTCTCAGAAGATCTGAGGAGCATAAAGGGGATAAATTTCAGTATTTATGGGGATGACATCAATCTCTGGATTAGCCAGGGTAGTGATGCGAGCACTCTGGAGCGCCTGCAGGTGGCGGCAGACACTGTCGTAGACTACGCTGCCAGTAGGAGTCTATCATGCTCGCCAACAAAATCGGAATTATTCATCTATAACCCAAAGTCACATCGATGCAAGCGCAGTTGGGAATTTGACATTAAAGTAGAAGGCAAATTAGTTCCAAAGATAGATCAAAGCAGAATCTTATGACTATTCATTCAGGATAATGGAAATATTGATGAAACAGTAAAAAAGCTAGATAGATTCACCACGTTAGCCATTGGCATATTTAGAAGAATCGCTTTGAAAGGACGAGGCCTGAAGGAAAGGAGCTTGTTTAAACTAACCCAAGCTTACGTAATACGTTGCGTCAGCTATGCCCCGCCGTTCTTAAATATCAGGTCGGAGGAAAAGAAGAGGTTATACTCTCTCATTTGACGGTGCATAAAGAGGGCCCTGGGCTTACCAATTACCACATCCACAGAGAAGCTCCTTTCGATGGGAGTGCACAATAGCTGGGACGAAATAGCGGAGGCTGTCAGAGTTTCGCAGCTGGAAAAATTAAGTCGAACGACCACGGACAGAACTATACTCGAAATTTTAGGCCTAGAGACAGATAGGCGACTGCGAGAAAATTCAAGCATCCCACAGGACTGCCGAGAAAGTATAATCATTCCCCCCTCCCTTGTAACATGCATCCCATATTCAACACAGAGAGGAGGGAGAAGAGAGCAGAAGCACTAATCAGACGCTTCGATTCAATGGGCAGCAAGTCGGTTGCGTACGTGGATGCGGCAAGTGGTAAAACGGGGGCGACGGTCGCCTCTGTGGTCGACGGCCGAGGTGCCCCGGTATCAGCCGCCACCATTGGAAGCCGCAACGCCGAAACGGCTCAAGAAGTTGCTATAGCGCTCGCTTGCGTCGCAACGCAAGCCAATTTCATAATCAGCGACAGCAAAACGGCTGTTCGGAATTTTGGAAAGCGTAGGGTCTCGCCGGAGGCGGCAAGGATTCTGGTCAGTACACGATTAAAGAGAAAAATTCGCCTTATTTGGACCCCTCCACATACGTCCGTTCCTGGCAACGAAGCGGCTCACGAGTTAGTCCGAGCTCTGTACTTCCGGCTAACTGTGGAGCCGCCCGACTGCCGGAACGTGGATGAGCATCTAGAAAAATATACGGAGATTCTTGAAAATTACAGGTTAAGCAGGAGACTGGTCCACCACCAGATAAAAGTCTAAACAATAGGCAGGCAGTCGCATGGCGGGGTCTGGAAGCCTGGAACTTTGTAAACCCGGTCTGGACTTATTATGTCCAGATGGGCGATAGACAAAACGATAAATGCAAGCACTGTGGGAAGAAAGGGACCCTCTACCACATAATCTGGGAATGTGCTAGCTCCCCAGGGCTAAAACAAATATAAATTGTAGGGAAGCCTCGGAAGCCCTGCTGCAGAGCGAGATCCCTGCTCTTTAGCAACAAGCCATCCGCCTGAAGGAAGAAGCCGCGAAAAGCCAATACCTCTTTGCCTCCTTCTAATAGCGGAGGTCTCGGCTCCCGTCCCTTAAGCTTGCGTGCCGGGGGGCGGGGATTGGGGGCCTCTTTATCTGGTGGAAAAATAAAGTTATCACATCACATGCATATATGAGGCTAATCCAGCAGGGCGTCCTATCCAGGCGTCTGTGCGGCACCTTTTATTTGGCGCTTCCTCGAACGCCGCATCACACAGCAAACAGAAGCTGACCCAGATGTCTAGAAGGCGTTAGTGCAGCAGGCATTAGCGGCGCCTAAATTGATTTACAGGAAAGAGAAGGCGCAGTATTTGTCACAATTCACAGTGCACACTCGTACATTGTATTAAAGGAAAGGAGGAAAATGGGAGTGAAAGAGAGGGAGATAGAAGGGCCGTTGTGGAGCGTTACGATCCACCGCGCTATAATGGCTTTTGCCTTGTCGCACTTTAGTGGTCCAAAGTGCCCTGTACAATTTTGTTGTAGAAGCAACACTACGTTAGCCGCTAGCTATATTGCATAACCGCTGATGAGCTAAGCTGCACATGCGCAAAGAGCGAGTGACGTTGCTTGGAGCACAGCTGGAGAGCCACGTCGGAGGCGTGGTGGTAGTGAACTCTTTTATTGCGCCCAAAAACAGGGGACCAATCAAAGGACCGGTTAAGCTGGCTTAGAGGAGGTCGGCGGGGATCCCTCATGTCGTGGCCTCCACCGCGCTTGATAAGCCAGCGTTGGTCTGCTGGCTCGGGAAGTACGCAGGAGAGCCTCCCGCGTCTCTGGGGTGTTTGAAATGTCTGTTTTGTAGTGTGTACAAGTCCACGCCTTGTGTACAAGAGTGGTCGGAGTTGAGCAGTGTTTACACATGGGGGTTATCTGTTCCGGAAAGATCCTGATGTATAAGAGGGGGTGTGGGAAGCTGCCGGTTTGTAGTTTGTGCCATTGGAAGGCCTCGCAACTTGTCAGATCGCGGTGTGCGGGAGGATATGTGCATGTTTGAAATCGGTGTTGCTGGAGTATGTCCGTGTAAATGGTGAGTAGAGAAGCGCGTGAGATATTAGAGTCAGCGGAAGCCGGGTGGCTGATCATACTTGCGGCTCGGCAGCTGAGGCCTCGAGCTAGAGTGTGCGCCTGGGCGTTTCTGCTGAACGACTCGTGGGCTGGAGCCCAAAGAAGTAACCGAGATGTGTAAGAGGGTTCGGTAGAACCTAGAATGTGTAACGCCTGGCAAGAGATACGGCCAGCATCGTAGTGGCGGATAGCCTGTTGAGAGTCACTGATGATGACTTTGGTATTAGGGTCAGCTACCGCCAGCGCAATGGCAACCTCCTCAGCTGGGGTAACTTTTCATGCATTGCGAATGCTGCAGCCCGTGTACCAGCTGCGGTGAGTGGCGAGAGCTACCGCCACCATCGCTGGCCTCGACGGATGGTAAGAGGCGTCCGTATACGTGACGTCCAGACGTCCGCTCGAGCGTTTCTCGAATTGACGAGCCGGTCGGCCCGTCTCTCCGCGTGGTGTTCCGCGTGCATCCGTTTGGGAATGGGAGGGATGCGGATGTTTAGGCGTTATTCCGGTTTAAGTTCAGCGTAACATGGCGCCGATCTCGGCGGGGCGATCTCAACTTGCTGCAATACCGCTACGCGGAGCCGCCGACTACGGCGCAGAACAACCTCCGCTATAGTGTACTAGAATATTCTAGTACACTGTACCTCCGCCCAGAGAGGTGTCCTCGGTGGCTGTCGCATGAACTAACGGCGCTGCAGTCGGCTCTTGCTTAGGGTGCCTCGATGTAGCGCACCGCCCTATCGAGGCACCCGAATCATGCTCCTTGCCTGGCACGCCGTTTGCTACACGCAGGTGGTTGAGGTGAAAACGTTTAATAAAAATATAGAGTTACATAAAGGTTGCTCTGGGGTCAGGCTTAGTGCCCATTCTCCTCAGAAATACAAGGTGGAGTCCCTAGAACGGGACCCCAGTGGCTTCCGCTGCCGCCATTGCTCGTTTGACCAAGGCGTTTTGGACTTTAAGGTCGGAGCAGGAGAGTGGGGTCGCCACCCAGTTATCCCGGGTGGTGTTTGGGTTAGGTGCAATGGCAGGGTTGGAGGGGCACGCCCACGCCATGTGGAAAACGTCCTGAGGACATTTCACCGCAGTGCGGGCACACCCCGGAGAAGGCACTGTCAAAGTGTTTAAGTGACGCCGGGCACATCATGGTATTCGTAAGGAGGCGAAGAAACACGCGTTCCTCCGCTCTTGTTAATCCTTTACACGGGTTGGGGTAAATATTGTGTCTTTTTTCGTACAGCTGCGTAATTTCTCTGAAAGTGTAGGCTGGTGTGAATTCATCTGAGGAGGAAGGAGACAAGGTTGCCCGGTTAGAAAGCGCGCGGGCGGCGGCATCTGCTGCCTTGTTTCCTCCTAGCCCAGAATGGGGCGGAGCCCAGACTATGAAGTGGCGGGATGGAGTTTCCACGTACGAGCTGTTTTGCAGTAGTCGGTAGGCCAGGTCCGAGCTGTTTTTTAGTGGTCGCGGTAGGCCAGGTACGGGACCCAGATCTGTTGAAAGTTCCTGCACGCCCCCTTGTTGAAAGTTCCTACACGCCCCTTGCGAGTCCGTTATGATTGTTTTGGAATCAGAGTGTGTTGCTGCTAACGCGATGGCGACCGCCTCTGCCTGTGTTACGCTTTGGGCTTTATATGTGAGCCCGTTAACTGTTTTGGATTCGTGGATCACTGCCGCCGTGTACCACCTGTCTTGGTGCGGGCCGGATGCGTCCGCATAGTACACTCCGGGTTTCCCTTCGTAGTGATGAGCTAATGCCTCTGACCTGGCCATGCGCCTACCCTCGTGGTCGTCCTTGGACATATTAGTGGGGAGTGGTTTTACGTGCAGGGCTTATCGCCACTCGTGGGGAAGCCTTACTCTTTCCTCGGTTACAGTCGCGTGTTGTATGTGTAGACGGGGTAATAGGCGACGCCCCGACGGTGTCTGCGACAGTCGCGTGTATTGTCTCGTGAGGTGGGCTTCTCGCAGCTCCTCGAACGAGTACGTCATACCCAGACCTTGGAGTCTCAGGTTCGACGTGGTTATAGGGAGGTCGAGGGCCTACTTTGCTATTTTGCGCGGGATTATCTTGATGGTGCTCTCGTCGTGTTTCTTGAGGTGGAGATAGGGGGTCGAGCGCAGGATTCCATCTGTTACAAAGGAATTGGCCAGTCGTAGAGCATATTTGTTTCTCAGTCCCCCTTTCTTGTTTGAGACTCTGCGGACCATTCGGCCCACCTGGAAGAAGTGGAGGTTTCCGAACGTCTGAAGCTAGCGCTCTTCCACTTTTCTGGATTTTATATCGCTGTGAGCTATTTGTGATCTCGACATCCTTCGCGATGGCGGGCGCACGACCCCTGCGCCCACCCGCCACCATCGAACAGGCTACAGCGTACTCGACGGGTCACCTTGACGTCGCGGACGTGGAGCTTCCAGACTCGTCAGATGACTCCACAGTGACTGAGATGGATTCCGACAACAGCTACACGCCTGTACAGTCGCGCCGCCTGAAAAGGAATCTGCGCCGAACGTCAGTAATGAGTTAGACACCAAAGAAGAATGCTGAGAAGCAAGGGATCTTTTCCGTAGCCTTCGTACCAACAACGGCAACGGCGAATCTGAATGTGATAAACAGACAGCACCTGACCCAGTTTTTCGACCAGCTGGTTCCCGGTGAAGTTGAAGTCAGAATTATTCCCTGGAAGAATGTCCTGACCGTGGATGTCAAATCCCAGGCTACAGTGGACAAGCTGAAAGGAATTGGTGCGCTAGGCAACATGCCGGTCCGTTCATTTCTTGCACATGGGAAAAAGAGTACTGCAGGTGTAATCACCGACGTTGACACCGAGATAAGTGAAAGCGATATCTACACGCTGATCAAATCTACGGCGCGCATTGTGGATGTTCATCGATTCGGCCGCTCAAAGTGCGGTAAATTAGTCTTTGAAACTGAATCCCTCCCATCCCACGTTAAAGTGGGCTATGTGAGACACCCAGTTCGGATGTATGTTCCAAGACCTGTTCAGTGCCACAAATGCCACAAGATCGGACATGTGAGCGCCGTTTGTCGAAACGAGGTATCCTGCCGTCGATGCGGCGGTACACATCCTCATGACGCATGCCAGACGGAGACGGTCAAGTGTACGAACTGCTCGGGTGCCCATGAAGCGACGGCTAAAGACTGTCCTAAAATTCGGGATGAAAAACGTATACTAAAAAAGATGGTGAGACATAACTCGACTCATCAAGAAGCGGCCGCGTCTATTCGTCGTCGCAAGCACCGTTCCTGACGCCGACACAAGGAATCCGAAGGCAAGCCTAGCCTGAATAAGTCAGCTCAGGTGCCACAACAGATTGGGTCTAATCCCGTTAAGAGTACTCTTGCTGTAATGTCGCAGACAGTGTCACAGGCCATGGATCAGACAGAGGCTTTTGTATTACCTACCGCCTCTGATGCTGAGTGGCCAGCTCTACCATCAAAGGCCAACGCCAGGCCTAATCCCAGTTTGGTTGCCACATGTACTGAAAATTCCGACAACCCCGACTGCCAGCAGGTAAAAGAAATGCTGAAACAGCTGGTTCGTTCAATGCGGGTGCTGCTCTCCAGCATTAACATGCAAACAGCAAAGTTTGCTGTTCAGTTTTTGGACGCATTTGAGCCGCTCTTGGCGGCATTGCAATAATTCACAATGGCGCAACAAACTAACCCCACCTCTCTGACGATGCTCTTGCGCCGCAGTGTAGTGATGCAATGGAATGCCCGAGGCCTGCGTGGTCGGCTGAGTGACTTCCGATAGCGGGCACAGAAGTACCACTTTTCTGTGATTGTGATCTGTGAGCCCAACATGCCGGCTGTTTTCCGCCTTTCTGGATATGTTCTGCTATGGTCTAGAGAAGCAAACGAAACAAGCAAGGTGCTGGTATGTGTACGCCAAGACATTGCGCACGTCCGCCATGCTCTGCAGCCCCACAACACGAACCACTACATTTGTTTGATGTTAATCCTGAAAGGACGAGTATGTTCTGTAATAGGCGCTTATATTCCACCGAGGGATGGCTTGGACAAATCATATCTATTTTCAACAATCCAGTGTTGTGCAGCTCCTCGTATTATTGTGGGGGACTTTAATGCTCACCACCCTCAGTGGCGTAGTGCAATAATGAGCAATAGAGGAAGAGACCTGGCAGACTTTATGCATACGCACGATCTCGTCAATATAAACGACGGCTCACCGACGTTTCTACGCGGAACAACCTACAGCAGCTGCTTGGATGTGGCGTTTGTTTCCAGAAGCCTCCATCCCTCCGTTTCTTGGTGTAGTGATGTGGAAACACATGGGAGTGATCACATACCAACGTACATATGCATCAAGTGGTTTGCACCTGCCACTTCACCTCGTGTGCAATACACAGGCTGGCCTGCCTTTAGGGCAGCGGTGGAGACTTCCAGCGTGGACCTCCAGTCATCATCTCAAAGAGAGGGACTCATTACTTCCTCCCTCATTGAGAACACTCGCTATGTTAGTGTGCCGGTGTCAGTGTCCAGCATCGACGTGGAATTCGAGGGGCTTCGCGCGATCCGTCGGCGGGCTGAAAGGAAGTACAGAAGAACTAAATCCGCGCAAGATCTCGCACTTTCTCGCCGAGCTAAACGACAAGTTTTGCGTCACCTGGAGAGGTTAGGACGACAACGTTGGAGACAGTTCTGCCCATCACTGGATCCCCGTAAGCCCCTGTCGCGTATCTGGCATGTTGCGAGAAGCTTGCGCACACCTCCGCTAAAAAGGCACCCTTTTCGTGCCCTGGCCCTTTACCAACGCCGCAATGAAGTTGACGTAGCTGAAGATTTTTGTAAAATGGTTGTGGGCACAAACCAGGCACAGCTACCAATTTCAGAGGTTTTTGCACCACCTTCACCGAATGATCAATACGACGTGCCCTTTACAATAGCTGAATTAGACGCCGCTCTTGCTTCTTGTCGGCATT
This sequence comes from Amblyomma maculatum, assembly GCF_055883805.1. NCBI lineage: Eukaryota > Metazoa > Arthropoda > Arachnida > Ixodida > Ixodidae > Amblyomma > Amblyomma maculatum. The sequence goes on along the minus strand of NC_139347.1, from coordinate 178,335,443 downwards.
CATCTGCACCTGGTCCTGACGGGATTACTTATTCAACCTTATCGAACCTAGGCAAGGATGGTAGAACTGCACTACTTAATTATTTCAATGATATATGGGCTTCTAGTACTGTTCCTGAACACTGGAAAATTAGCCGCCTGGTTGCTCTTTTGAAGCCTGGAAAGCCTCCTCTCGAACTTACCTCATACCAGCCAGTTGCCCTAGCAAGCTGTGTTGGAAAGGTTATTGAGCGCATGGTGCTGGCAAGACTTGAGTGGTATATAGGGAGTAATGATCTTGATCCGAATATGATGACTGGATTTCGCCGCGGACGCTCTTCCATTGACAGCGTCATCGACCTTGTGGCGACAGTAGAACACGAAAAGCGTAACCGTCGACTAGTAGCTGCTGCATTTTTAGATATAAAGGGAGCTTACGACAACGTCCTCCATGAAGCTATTCTTGATGGGCTTGACGACGTGGGAGTTGGTGGCCGGCTGTACTTGTGGATTGTAAGCTATCTCAGCGGCCGCTCAGTTTGCATGACTACGCCTGAAGGAGATACTACCCACTTTCAGGTCGGTCGTGGAATTCCACAGGGAGGAGTTCTCAGCCCAACTTTATTTAACGTTGCGCTAATTGGCCTGGTGAGTGAACTGCCAACTAACATCCACATAAGTGCATATGGTGACGACATCTACATCTGGGCCTCTGGTTCGAAGCGCCCACAACTACGTGCGAGACTGCAACGAGCTGTGTCATCAACATCGATGTACTTACGGTGTCAAGGTTTATTTTTAGCGGCAGAAAAGTGTGCAGTGAGCGCGTTTACGGGAAAATGTCTCAGCCGCTACCCGATTACCCTTCATGGAGTCGTAATACCATACGTCTCCAGTCACAGGTTCTTGGGAGTAATTATTGACCCCCGACTATCTTGGGCGAAACATATTGCTATGGTGAAGAAGAGGCTAATTAATTTTTGCCACGTACTTCGTTACATAGCTGGAATCAAATGGGGTCCAACTGAGCGCTCCTTAATACGGCTTTACGAGGCTCTGTTGGCTACATCCGGTACAGTCTCCCAGTACTCTCTAGTATGAGCATTTCCTGCTTGCGGACTTTAGAGAGCGTGCAAGCGCAGGCACTGAAAATATGCCTTGTACTGCCCAGATGCGCCTCTAACAAAGGCACAATTGAAGAGGCACACGCTCGCCCAATGTCCATATACTTGTCACACGAACCACTTCGTGTATATTTACGAGCACTTACAAGACACCGTTTTCACCCACCCAGCAAGATTCTGGATGAGAGGCCGGACTGCAGTTTTACAAGTGCACTCCGCTGCCATCAGTCGCAAGTACCGACAGGATATGCCCTCCCATATCGTCCCACCCAACCACCATGGACGATGGATAAACCTTTAGTGCACCTTCGTGTTCCCGGAATACTAAAGAAATCAATGGTACCAATTAGTGGACTCAAACAACTTACTCCGGCACACATCTGGTCAGAATATCCCAGTTATATTCACGTATACACCGATGGATCTGTGTCAGCACAGGCATCCGCTGCAGCTGTGGTCAACCAGCTCAGAAAACGACTCTGCATTTCCTTTTGGGACATACCTCTACATCAACCGCTGCCGAACTTGTAGCATTCGGGAATCTATTCGCTATATATGTGGGGAACCACGTCAAAAATGGTGTATATTCACGGACTCGAGGACTGCATTACAAATTTTGGAAAACTTCTTACGCCACACTGCTCATCAGTCCCTGGCACTAAACATTATGGAGCTCATCACATCTGCCCAGCTGCAAGGCCACATGCTAATGTTTCGATGGATTCCTGCCCACTGCGGTCTCCATGGGAATGAGCAGGCCGATGCTGAAGCGAAAAGCGCACACATCAATGGCTTCCAAACAGCTGTGCCTTTTTTAAGGGCGGATACGACTTGTCTTCTAAAGAGTTATATGTATATTGCTACAGCAACTTACTGGGCTAAACCAGACGCCCGACACATCCGTCTAGGAAGGCTCGATCGAACATTTAAATTTATTGTTCCGCGTGATATTCCGCATCATCAGACATGCTTGATACATCGACTTCGTTTAAACGTGGCTTTCACGCGCAAGTACTTACATTTATTTGGACAGATGGAATCACCGGAATGTTCAACTTGTGGCATCCCAGAGACTGTGGACCATGTATTATTGGTGTGCCCAGAGTATGCGAACGAAAGAAATGCGCTAGCTGCTTCCTTGAAGCGTTTAGACAAGAGGCCTCTGTCGGAGGAACTGCTGCTGGGCGCTTGGCAGGACAAGGGGAAGGGCGTCCAGGCAGTGCGTGCTCTTTGCCGTTATTTGAGTGCCAGCGGACTTGATTCGCGCTTGTAAAGCAAGCTGCTGTGTCTGTATATATATTTCATATGCCTTCTCCAACATCGTCACCCATCATGACCTTCTTTCTTCTCTCCTTCCCCGTCCCCAGTGCAGAGTAGCAGGCCAGATTTGAATTATTCGGGCCAACCTCTCTACCTTTTCCTTTCAATAAATCCATTTAGTCTAGTCTGGTCTCCCACCTTTTTAGCTGGTCGAGCGTGGTCAGCGCTAGCTTACGCTGGTGAATGAAAATGCCCAGTACTCCTCTCACTCGGGTATTGGTTCTGATCCAAGGCGCAATTCTATCTTGTCTGTGCATTTTTTGGAGGGACGAATATGGACGAATTTGGATTTTTTTGGTGAGCCCTGAAGGCCGCATTTTTTCGCGTACTCATTCACCGCGGTGGCTGCCTCCTGCAAGCTGGCCTCCATATCTCCGAGAGAGCCCCGCGTGCCCCATATGAAGATGTCGTCCGCGTACAGCGCGTACTGCACACCCGAGACTTTCTCCAGGTGGACCGGGAAATTTTCCACTGCCATGTTGAAAAGCAGCGGGGATAGCCCAGCTCCCTGTGGTGTACCTCTCGTGCCTAATAGAAAGGGACCCTGGTCTGCATCTTGGATCCTCACGTAGGCCTATCTGTCTGAGAGGAAGCGTTTTATATACTCGAACGCGTTCTTTCCACACCCCGTCTCCGAAAGGTGTGTCAGGATGGCCTCGTGCGTCCCATTATCGAAGGCTCCCTTCAGATCTAGGGCCAGCACTATCTTATCCCCGTTCGGATGCTCTATCGGATTTAATATTTCACTGCTAAGCTTCAGCAGGACGTCCTGAGCCGATTTATTTGGCTTGAAGCCATACATCGAGTCGGCGAAGACTCGCTTGTTTTCAGCATACTCGGGAAGTCTGTCTCTGACTATTGTTTCCATCAATTTGCCCACGCACGACGTGAGAGAAATGGGCCTGAGGTTGTCCGTATCTATGGCTTTGCCTTCCATTGGGATGAACGTTATGAGTGCCGTCTTCTATTCGGTGGGAAGAGGAACTTCGCCCGTCCAGATCGAATTGAAGTGTTCTAGAAGGGATTGGTACGCGTGCTCTGGTAGGTTTGCTAGGAGTTTTAACGTGATCCCATCCCTTACTGGCGCGGTCTCGCGTTTCATTTTCGCTAGGGCTGCCTTGAGCTCGTAGAGTTTGAAAGGTTCATCTAGCTCAACATTTTCGTCTCCACTGTACCTGTAAGCTTCTCCCCTTGAGTATTGGGTAGTGCTCAAGTACTGGTGTCGGAGCTTCAGCGCTAGCTGGGCTGTATTTCCTTGTAATGCGTGTATTGCTCTCTGAAGGTGTTTCTGCGACTCGGTGCGTGTCTGGTTTGGATCTATGAGAGCTCGGAAGAGACGCCATGTGTTTTTGCCAGACATTTGCCTAGCTGCCGCGTTGCACCTCTCTACCCAGTTAGTGTCCACGAGTTGCACCGCGTATTCTGCCGCCTTTTTTGTTATCGTCGCGATGCGGGTTTTTAGCTTGCGGTTATGTTTCGGCCTGCGCCATCTTTTAACCATGCTGCGTCTGGCTACCCAGAGGTGGAGGAGGTGGGGGTCCACATCCGTCACCGCCTCCCGCGTTTCCGTCGAACGGAGACTGGTCAGCAGCTGTTTGGTGCAAGCTTGGTATTCCTGCTTCTGGATAGAACTAACATTATATTCTTTTTTTAATTTTGCCCAGTCCGGCATCCTAATCTGCCCCGTTGGTCTGGTAAGGGGTTTAGTGCGGATCGTTATGTTGATGAGACAGTGGTCGCTACCGAGTGTTTCTTCCGCATTCGTCCACTCCACTCGCCTCACGTTTTTTGAAAAAGTTAAGTCCGGACAAGTGTCCCTCTGCGCCGAGTTCCCAATTCGCGTGGGGAACGCCGGGTCGGTGTGTAGGGTTAGGCCTAATGTGGACGCTGCCTTCGCTAGCTTCCGTCCTCGTATGTATTCTCGGTTGTAGCCCCATGAGAGGCTCTGCGCATTGAAATCTCCTAACACTAGTAACGGATCTCGTCCCGCTTTCCTGATAGCCCTACTCAGGAGTGTGGAGAAGGTTACATTTTTTGCTTTAGGTGGGCAGTACACGTTTAGGATGTGGAGCGGCGGATCATCCTTTTTTATGGGCAGGAGAGTCACCACCACGTATGAAAAGCTGGCTTGTAATTCCAGATCTATCAAATTGGCTGTGAAATTTTTGTGCGCGAAAATGCATGTTAGGGGGTCGAGTTGGAACGTTTTGTAGTTTGTGAGGCTCGCGTTCCCGCCTGGTTCTTGTACGGCCACCACTGCCGGAGTATGCTCGTTCGTGGAAAGGTGCATCCTAAGGTCCACTCTCTTAGCCTTTGATTTAAAGCCTCGACTATTTCACTGTGTTAAAATTATAGGACTCTCCTCAGTTCGTCCCGCCATGTTGTGCCTGGAGATTGTTATTCTGGAGAGGGAGCTGCTGCAGCTTCTCACCCTCACTGATCACCCTACCCATCTTGTGAGCATGGGATTCGTGGGTCTCCTTGTGTTAGCATGCATGCGAATCGTCATCGCTTTCGCTATCTGTCGTGATACTATGGAGGGAATGGATTTCTGGATCTTTCTCATCATAGCTCCTAGTTTGCTTCCCATGCTAGGCTCTGCTCCGCTTTCCATCGCCTCCGCTTGCTGAGGCGGCTGAGATTTAGTTAGTGTTTCTAGTTTGCTGGTTAGCAGGTCTATTTGCGCTTTTAGGGCTGCTATCTGTTTTCTTAATTCAATCTCTACCAAATTTGGTGTACGTGTAGAGGTAGTATTGGAAGGAGGAGGGGCGACCCCACTCACCTGCTGCTTCCCGTTCTTGTTCATGCTGGCCCAGTTCCTCTCTTGATTGTTTTGTTTAGAATTTGGCTCCATGTTAATCGAAGGGGGCGGGAGATTCTGGCTCCTTTTCTTTTTTTATTTTTGTTACTGTATTGTTGCTGCTCGTTCATTTCAAATTTCGCAGTGCAGTCTTTAGAGTTGTGGTGTGTTCGCCGCCACATACCGCACATTTTGGATTGCACTCGTGAGGCGCCCGCACCCCCTCCACAAACGGAGCTTGCGTTCCGCAGAGTCCGCAGTTTTCTTGCCTTGGTGTCGGGCAGGCGTCTGCCCTATGTCCCACCGTGCCACGCAGGTTACACGCTGGTATGGGGCGACGGTAAGTGGCTACCGGTATAACTTGCGCATTTTACAGCACAGCTCTGGGCTTGTACTTTCCTTCGATGATGGCCCTTGCTTTTTTGAAGTGCCGAACTTTCGGATCTCCAAGGTTTTGCTCTCTTCGCGAAAGCTCCGTGTACCACGTTGTCCTCACTTTGCTTTACGTGTCCACGCAGATAGAGGTCTTGCTCTAGCGTTCGAATTGCAAAGTCGCCGACCAGTCTGTCTGCCGCATGGATGCTCGACATGCCCACGATGATCAGGTTATCGGCCGGGGACACTGCGAAGTAAAAATTGCCGTCTTTGGCCTCCCCAACTCGCTGTCGTAAGGGCTAGGCCCAACACGCCATGTTGCAAGTTCTTCAAGTTTGTGGCCGTTAGTTGTTTGGTGATTAACACCAGGTCGTCTGGTCTGAATATGCACAGAAACTTGGGCTTCCACGCAGCTCTGACTTTCGTTGGGCCTCCGTTTGCGCGCTCACCGGGTTCTGAGTCGGGTTGCGCGTGGCGGCCTTCGTGTGCTGCTCGCTTGGAGTTTCTGGGCTCGCTTTTCAAAGGCCCGGATCACGTTTTCACTGCAGCCTTGCTCTCGGCTGGTCTGCGGCAAGGTTGTCCATGTCATGCCTTCCGGGTCGTAGCCGCGTTGCTGGTTGGCGTTTGCCAGTTCGCCGGGAGCGGGCTTCCCGCCGTGGTATGCCGGCGTTCAGCCGATAGGCTGAGCCACGAATGCACAACTGATGGGAGCAAAAGTGCTCCAAAAAGTCGAAAACTCGGTCCACCGGGTTGAACGGGTCTCCCTGCGTTCCGGATGACTTGATGGTCCTTCAAGGTTCAATAGTTTTCGGATTCAACGCGTTGTTCCACCGCTACGGTCGAAAATCGCCGTAGCCCATGTTCTATGCGTCCGCTCGCTACGCGCGCTCGAGAGACTCAGCTATACGCAGAGCGGAAGCATGGAGCGGCCGGTACACACGTAGCTGTTACGTGCTGCTGTTGCACTCTACATGACTGCTGTGCAGTTATGACCACATTATGACATTTTCGGCTTTGAAGGCATTCATTACCCCAGAGAACGCGTTTGTGTGATGCGAAATTTAGTGCCGTGAAACAAGCATGACAGCGTCGTTGACGTGTTCCCCAGAACCAGCGTTTTAGTAATGCTGTCTGCTCTTCGGTTTAATTCCTTTTTATCACACAATATGGTACGCAGCTCGTCCAGGCTCAAAGGCGTCACAGTCGCCGTAACCGAGAATCGAGAAAAACGTATCCGAATAATACGCACGTAATTTCGTATTAAATTGTGGCGCAGTCGTTATTTGCACAGCGCTCAGTGTGGTGCCATTCAATTTGCTTTTTATTGAGCATCCACCTTCGTATCCAGTTTCAGTCCAATTCGTGACAGAGATTCGAACTGCCGACATGTGTGCGTCTAACTGTATGCCGTTCACTGTAAACGTAGGGTGTGCGGCAAGATACTGCGTCTTCTCCCTAAAATCAAACCAAATGGACCTCTAGATGCCTGATATTGGCGGAATGAACTGACGGCGTTAAAGACGCTATCGTGTTCTCTTTTGAGACGCAGCTTTAGTGTTCTGTTATATATATATATATATATATATTGTTACGGACTTGTTCTCAAACAGAGCCCGGAGGAAGAAAGAAGGAAGAGGAAGAAGAAGTGTGCGCGCCCGTTCGACCTTTGTCTTGTGGCACTTGTGTCGTTCCCTCTAGCCGTGTGTACCTAGCGTACTGAACCGGCTAGAACGTCTCCGTCGCGACGCTAAGGGCGTAAAGCCGGGTAACGATCCCTGGCTCTACAGACAGCACCGACACAACTGGAGCCTTGCGGGCCTCGAACCGCAAACCAGCGCCATGCAATCGGCCGATGACCCGCAAGCAGCCCGTGGTGACGCAGTGATCCAGGCTGAAGACCGGCCTGCGGGCGCAGCGAACAGTTCTTCGCATCACTATCGGGAGCCCCGGATTTTCGCGGGAGCGGCAGGCGAGGACGTTGACCCACTACCAACGGGTGAGCCGCTACAATCGATGGGACGCCGCCACTAAGCTCGCAAACGTGGTTTTCTTCCTAACTCATACCGCTCTTGTTTGGTTCGAAAACCACGAAGACTCTCTTACCACCTGGGACCGTTTCGTTACTGAATTGCGGCAGTGCTTCGGCGACTGTCTTGCACGAAGGAAGCGAGCGGAACACACGCTTACGCACAGAGCTCAGCTACCTGGGGAAACATGCACAACTTACATAGAGGAGGCCCTGAAGCTATGCAAAACTGCAAGCGCTAATATGACCGAGGAAGATAAAGTAGGACATCTTCTGAAGGGCATCGCAGATGATGTTTATAATTTTCTAATTGCCGAAGGTGACCTGAACGCCGTCTGTGATGTAATTCGGCATGTTCGCACATTCGAGGCATTGAAGACTGGTCGCATAACGCCAAAATTTGGGCGGCTCGCCAACGTTCCATCTGTGGCGAGCATTGAAGATAACTTCATGGACTTGTCGTCGACGATCCGGCAAATAGTTCGCGAGGAACTGCAGCGGTTTGAGCCCCCTGTACGGTCTCCATCCTCTTTGCCCTCTGACGTTGTCGGCTCTCGAGGGCCTCCCTCCTTGCTCCCTTCGATGCCCGTTGTGAATTCTATCAATACGGCACACGTGGACGCTTGCTCCAACAGCCCGACGCGAAGGTTCGATAGCCCTGGTCACCCGCCTCGCTACGACTCGCGCCCGACTAACTTCTTGTCGCACTATGATCACCACTATGAGTATCATCCTCAACCACCACCTGCTCGCTATTTCCGGCGTCCAACCCGAAGACCTGAAGATGAGTTTCGCTACCCAATGCACCCTGTCTCCTCGGAGCCCTCCAGGGAACAAGTTTTTCGTCGCACAGCCCCCGTGTGCCGACGCTGCGGCATTAAGGGGCACATAGCTCGATACTGTCGCAGCCGCCCACTCACCCGTTACGATCGGCCCGTCCAAAATGCTCCGCCACGTAACCGTTTCTACGACTCTAATTGGCAATGGCCCCCATCTTCGTATGAATATCCCCAGACCAATGGACCGCGCAACCACTCTCCTGCTTCCGAACGAAGTGTCTCACCCCCACCTGCCTCTTCTGCGCGCCGCTTTCCGTCACCACGGCCGCGACGGCGGTCGGCATCGCCTTTGCCGGAAAACTAGTCAGCGCGGCCGCTGGAGGTCAGGCCGCTGGAGACTGTGCGCTGCCTGAAGAAATTCCTCCATCTGTTGTTATGTTAAAGAACACGGTCTATGTGCTTGTGGATGGTGTGGCGACAATGGCTTTAGTGGATACCGGGGCAACCATTTCAATAATGAGTTTATCGTTTAAGAAGCGGTTAGGACGCAAAGTTATGTTTGTTTGGGACAGAAATGTGAATTTTCATGGCGCGGGTGGTGAGGTGTTGTGTCCCCTGAGAATGTGTAGTGCTTCGGTGTCCCTGGGTGGAACGGTATTCGCAGCGGAGTTTGCAGTGCTTTCGCGATGCACGCATGACATAATTCTAGGTATTGACTTTTTGAGAATGTGTGGCGCTACGGTCGACTGCCGCTCTGGGGAACTCTGCGTTGATGGTTCCCTCCCTTCTGGACTCTTTGAGAAGCCACACGTCCGTGAGGATGTGTTCTGTGTAACAGAGGATACCAATGTGCCAGTCTTGTCTATGGTGTGCGTCCCAGTTTTGTGCCCCAGCCGTGCTTCCGACACCTTCGACGCTACAGTGGCACCGCTTCATTCTAACTGTGCAAAGAAATACATTCTGGTTCCTCACTGCCTACTGTCGGTGGTCAAGGGTTGCTCACGGCTGTGGGCCATTAATTGTTCGTCGCAACCAGTAGTTTTGCCTGTGAATATGAAGATTGCGACCTATAGCCAAGACGACGCCCCGTCGGTGACTTTGGTTACTGATGCACCTGGCGAAAGTGCTGCCGCTCCAGCCCCTGACTCGCAACTACATCGGATGATCAGCTGCTCTCTAACCAGGGACCAGCTTGACGCTTTGGAGGCCTTACTGGTCAAGTATTCTTCCATATTTGATTTTTCCGAGCCTAGCTGGTCACGGTACAAGTCCGTAACAATATATATATATATATATATATATATATATATATATATATATATATATATATATATATATATATATATATATATATATTAGGCTTCTACATGCTGGCCCACATGTTTTGCATCGAGGGCAACGAAGCCTATTGAAACGATTATTTGGAAGTCTATCATTTGTGCGTGTAACTGATAGATGTCCTCGAGATTAAAAGGTTGGTAAAGACACAACTTACATCGAAGTGAACAGTTTCTGATCTGCATTTAGAAAATGAACTATACTGAAGTACTCTCATGATCGGTAGTTCGTGTAGCAAAGCTCTATTTCATTGCTGGCGCATATTTCTAAAGCAAAAGGCATTATATGCCGAAAAGAAAGGACTCTAATAATCGCTCTGCCCCGTGTGTTTCGACAACAATGCCGGAAGAGAACTTAGAAGATTTCAAGAGCCTATCAATGTACATAGCGCAGATTGGACAGCTGGGCTGCACAAACAGAATTTATTTTGGATCATTTCGAGTCTGTCGCGATATCAGCAATTCGAAGGAAATTTGAGTATTTTCGCGACAAGAAAATAGAAGAACTTTGAAGGCGAGGAAATTTGCTTGTTGAGAAGACTTTTTTCATTGAGCGGTTAATTGCCATGGCAATGATGCTGCGCATAATATTCTCAAATCATATGAATTGAGCCTTGATTACATTGAAGCATGTCAATGAAGCGAAATTGTGCGCGGTGTTTCCAACTCAGAGCTAAATGAGAAGAGAGGAGACCGTAAGAAGTGCAGAGAAATTCGGCAAGCAAGATGATGACAAAAATTAGAATGCCTTTGAAATAACTGAGCATGCAGTGTAGAAAACGCATGCTGCGAGCTTCGGCAGGTGAAAAAAAAAGAAAAAAGAGAATGAATGAATAATAAATAAAGTTCTTATTTGATGAAGGGATGACTCTCGGCTGCTGTTTGGGTTATAAGGGAGTAAGGAGGGATGGGACTGTAGCTTCTCGCTTCTTCACGATTTTTCAAGCTGTTCGTTGTTAAAGCATCTTAGAGGTCAGAAGAGGATCTAGATCGATATCTACAAGCTAGGCGGGTAAGGAAAACAATGTATACTCTACTGAATGAGCTCAAGGTGTGCTACAAACCATGCATGTGAGCTCTTTAATTCACGCATTTAAGTACACTTGCTTCAAATATGGCTTTTCCAGTTAATGCAATACAAAATCAGATGAAAAAAAAAGGTGATCAGGGGAATTTTGGAGCGCCAACGTTTATCTCACACAAGACACAAAAAAGGACCATGCTGCCCACTGAAACATTTCACGAAACATTTCACAAAAGAAGTATAACGCTCTCTGTGCACTGCTTATAACCTTGTAATATTTGTCTGATTTGTCTTGATTGCTGCATTTCATTTGCATACGGCATTAGTGTTCTAAACAATATTGCATTTCTGCTCATTTTTCTTTTGTTGCGCTAATAAATACCTTAGGTTCATGCAATTAATTTCTAACGCACTTTCCGGTGCTGTAGATACCCTAAATATCGTGTTTTAATACTGCAGTCCAGTGCCAGTTCGAAATTACATTAACTTCCCTTACAAATAGCAAAATTATGTCGTGTTTCTTTTCTCTTCTGTGTGTGTGTGTGTGTGAAGCGCAAGGGCGAATCTCTTAAGGGCGAGACTTGATTATTCACAGTATAAGTTTTTAAACAGACTCGTACGCTTGTTAAGTCATTTCCTTTCGCAGTGCGCATGCCTGTTTTCACAGACTCATCTTTAAGTAAACTCATTAAATGCCTTTTCACATCTGACATTGTTCTAGAAGACGCAAAAATAATGTTTGTTTACATTACTACATACGGCAGTGCGAGAGTGCCGATCTGAAGCTACATTCCACGCCATACCTAAACAGTAAGACATTAAAAAAAACGCTTCTGATGAGGCGATGACGGATGCCGTTTATTCGTAGTGTGTCTCTACTTTATCGTTTACTCGAATGTTAGAGTGTGCCCCCAATTAGCAAGCCGTCAATGATCCACCATCACCCGAATACAGCGAAAGCCTTGCCCCAATACCCCAATATGGTGGCAATATTGGTGTTTCATTGGGACGCTACCCTTGCCAAGATTTGATCCAGTTTACTAGACTGGCTTTCCTACAATGGCTACCAATGGCAGACTAGGTTATTTATTACCATGCAGCCTCACTCAACGGCTACAAATACCTTCCACCCAAGCGTACCCACTGGCTCCTATCCAACGTGCCGCCAGCCATTCTCAGTGGTTATCCAACACTTGCAACCAAGCTTACGGTTGCAAGTATTACGGCTTTTACGAACCGCTATCCAGCTAGGCTCATCGGCTGCCCAGCATAGCCCCACCCAAGCTTGTCCACTGACTTTGCATCATTGGCATCCAGACAATCACAGTAATGTTGAATGTATTTTTTCTGGCAATGTTTTTATTTGATGGGTGTTACGGCGCAGAGGCAGCTAAGGCCATCATGTGCCAAACATAGGGTTGAGTTTGCTTTTGTGCAGGTATTTTACATGCAGCTGATAATATATATTGTACTGACGTATTGTACAATATATTGGACTGATGTATTGTACAATATACGGCATCCTGAAATTATACATGCAAAAAAGGCCAGAATCGTTCGTTTCATGAATATTTATTAGGTGCGCATGTGGTACATAGTGTAAAAATATATTGATAGAATTCTTCCAGACTTCCAGAACTTCACCTCCGGCTGAGTCCATTGACAAGGTGTCGGTAGATCGAAGGTTGTAGGAAGACACCGCATTATAGACAGCTTCAGGCGTCTGCCAAGCCAGCATCTCTAGCATGCGCATTTTCTCTCCGTTATAAGGACAGCAGCGTTCATCAGCCCTTGCCGATGTGTGCTCAAGCAGCTTCCATGTCACCATCTCTCCTTTCGTACAAAACGTCTTGCAGCAAAAAGAAAAATAACAGACAATATTATGCAGGATTGTTTTTATACAACTTGGACAAACTGTTCATGAGAAGAAAAATTTACCACTGCTACAAAAGTTGTGTGTCCAAGTCAGTGCGCTGAAATTGGAATTCATGTAGAGCGCATATGTTCTGTTTGGTGCAAGAGATCTGAAGTAAAAGATTTTTTGAATCTCGGCGTACATATACAGCAGATAAGCACATTCTGTTGTTCTTATCAGGTGCCAATAACTGACAACATGGTTAATTTCCGGTTTATAGGGCACGCTGTATAAAAATGTATATCTCTCCTGTCGTCCAGCACAGCCTTGCATGCAACGTCAACCAAATCAACCCAAAAGGAAAGTGGCATGCAAAGGTCCGTCCAAGTGATCCTGAGTCATTACTCCTGCAGGGAAGTGTAGCAACATGGCAGGCAAATAAAGCAGCAAATGCTTCCCAAAACCTACTCAGTTACGAACATATATCTTAAAATGAAGGGTCAGTGGTATTCACACTAAGTTGCAGACTGTTCTAAGATCCGCGAGACAGGACGAGGCATGTCGTGGTTCTACACTTTATTCTCCGAGTGCGAGCGGAGCTGCAGCAGGACAACCCACGGGGCGGACACCTGCGCTGCTGGAAAGAAGAGGGAAGAGCGAAGTGAGAAAGCGCGCCTGCGCCAGTTGTGCGAGCGCGGCAGTGCTGTCCGCATGCTTTCATATGACACCGCACGTTCGAATTCCACCGACATTCACTTATGCTGCTGAGGCATGGGAACGGAGAACGCGTACGCTGCCACGGCGAAGGCTGGCGCCGCTGTGTCGCAAATAGCCGCCGGTCTAATACTGATGGAAAGAACGTGTGTTTTTTTTTTCAGTGAATGAACATAATTTCTAGGGAACAAAATGTAGCGCACCAAGACAAGGACTGAGAAAGAAGACACACGCAGCGCTAACTTCCAACTAATGTTTATTCATGGAAGAAAGCCTGGTTTTATACCACCACGTATCAAATGCGCCAAAAGAACATGCGCTAGCAAGTCATATCAGCCAGATACACAATCTTCTTTGGCAACAACGCGACAGAAGGGTTACTTATCAATCATCTTTCAAAAGAGTAATCCATTCAGCTTCAACTATTTCACCCGTTAACCGGTTTTTGTGCACTTTTCGAACCATACGTTTTTTGAGGAGAGGAATACAATTGCAAACACAGCAATGAGCCGACAAACCTTTACCACACCTGTTACTGACATCCCGGCCATGCTCACGAGGCCTATCATGGAGACATCTGCCCGTTTGGCCAATATATTGCTTGCCACAGGATAGGGGTATCTGATAGACTACATTTTGGATGCAATTAACAAATTTTTCTTTATGTTTCTTTGTGCAGCCTATTATCTTCTTGGCTTCTGACGAAATTTTAGTGCATAGCTGGCTAAACTTATTCGGAGCCGAAAAAGCCACTCTAACTCCCGATCGCTGTGCAACTTTTTTTTTAGATTATGGGACAGCCTATGAATGTAAGGGATGACGGCAATTTTTTCTTTCTTACACGGGGCCTGTTGACTGGCATCCGCTTTTTTCTGGCATACTTTCTTCAGAACGCCTTCGGCCAGGGACACAAGAAGATGGGAAGGGTACCTGGCACATTCTAGACGCTTACACTGTTGTGAAAAATTGTCATACATGAGGTGCGGGCAAGATTTCTTCCGAGAATTAACAAGTGAAAGGCGAGCAATGGAACGTATGTTTCACAAGTTTAGAGTGCGATGAATTGAAAGGTAACAATGGTTTTTCGCCACGAGGTTTGAACATCCAGCACGTCCGATCATGATGAAGTATTAAGGTAATATCTAGGAATTGAATACCACCTGTTTCAAGTAATTGAAATGTTAATTCTAGAGGACTGAAATGGTAACGAAACAGCGCGAGGGCATTAAAAGCGTCATCCATGAAGGAACCGTCATTTCTGTTAAGTACAATGAGGTAGTCGTCAACGTATCTAAAAATCCTAATAACATAGGTATCAGTTACTGTATCAGCAAAAGACCTGTCCAGCCGGGCTAAAAATAAATCGCTTAGGATGGGGGCTATGCACGACCCAATGCAGATGCCTTGTTTCGGAAGGTATGGTTTTCCATCCAAAATTATGAAAGTCGAAGTCAGGTAAAATATTAATAGTTCTAAAACTCCATTCACTGATATACCACAAGCATTTTGAAAGGCAATCGGCCCATACTGATCAATGCTATCTTCAATACAGGATAGCAGAGCGTCATGCGGAATGGAATAGTTCGTCTTTTATATCAACAGAGAAAGCAAAAACGCCTTGATCTGCATGTGAATTAACAAAATCTAACACCTGCTCAGAGTTACGGACAAGGAAGGGATCTTGAACCGAAAGCAGTTTTAGTTTTTCTTGTAACCACAGGGCCACAGGTTTTTGCCATGTGCCAGTCTCAGATACAATAGCACGGAGCGGTACATCAGTTTTTAGGGGTCTTTGCATTGAAGAAAACCTGAAGGAACTCCTTTTTACAATCTAATCTTTTTGAGAACAGACCCAAGGTCCAATTCCTTGCATAGTTTCTTTGCTTCAGCTTTAAGTTTTGACATATTACGTTTTGAATGACAGTTGAAAGCGTAGGACACAGTTTCACATGCTTTATTATGAAAAAGAGAATACGGCAGCACAGCAACCCCCCCCCCCCTTCTTTGTCTGCGGGCAGATGACACAACGAATGCTGCTCAAGATAGGACTTAACTCGATATACAGGAAGTCTAGAAGGCTGCAACTGACATCGTTGTATGATGTCTACACCTGCGGAAACACAGTGGTCGGACTCTTGTTTGGGTAGGATCTTAGAAATCTGGTGTACGAACGTGAGCCGCTCCACTGAAGACAGTTTTGAATCCAGGGCGAACTTAGGTCCCAGCGACAAAACAGATTTCACATGCTCAGGTAGAGCCAATCCTTGAGATGCGTGGATGACGCACTGAGGTTTAGGATCCTTGTTCCTATGCTGTCTTCTGAGGTGGTCCAGTTGTCGCTGACAAATGAATTCCATAGTCTGGCTGATAAGCCGCTGGCACTCTCGAAGCTTCTTCCCTGCTGTGGATGGACTTGACCTTTGGTAAACAAGAAGGCGAAGGTATTCCCTGCAGAGGCGAGCTAGCGGAAACGACTCAGCCTTCAGAATCTTGCAAACTCTGATGTCATGACCTTGCGATGAGATGAACCCACCGAAGAGCCACCTCACGTCATCCGGAAACACTTTGTTCCGACAGCAAAACGAGAGTGTCCGTGCACGAATGGCGGCCACAGCAATGATAGCTACGGTAGTCGAAATATCCACAGAACACGTAAAAGGGCCCGTTGTACTAGAAATGTAATTCAGAAGGGTAGATACTTTGGCTTTTTGGGTTCATGATCGAAGGGAACAAAATGTAGCGCACCAAGACAAGGACAGAGAAAGAAGACACACAAAGCGCTAACTTCCAATTAATGTTTATTTAAGGAAGAAAGCATGGTTTTATACCACCGCGTATCACATGCGCCAAATAAACATGCGCTAGCAAGTCATATCATCCAGATAAGCAATCTCCTTTGGCAACAACGCGACAGAATGGTTACTTATACAATCATCTTTCAAAACAGTAATCCATTCAGCTTCAACTATTTCACGCGTTAACCGGTTTTTGTGCACTTTTAAAACCATACTTTTTTTTAGGAGAGGATTCCAATTGCAAACACGGCAATGAGCCGACAAACCTTTACCACACCTGTTATTGACATCCCGGCCATGCGCACGAAGCCTATCATTGAGGCATCTGCCCGTTTGACCAATATATTGCTTGCCACAGGATAGGGGTATCTGATAGACTACATTTTGGATGCAATTAAAAAAATTTTCTTTGTTTCTTTGTGCAGCCTATCACCTTCTTGGCTTCTGACGAAGTTTTAGTGCATAGCTGACCCAACTTATTCGGAGCCGAAAAAGTCAATTTTTAGATTGAGATACCCTCGATCAGGTAGCAATACGTTTTGATAAGATTCCCATAAAAGCACGTAGAATCTTCCCAGAATATTACATAGAAACAAGACGCGTGATTCTAAGCCGACTTGCAAAAATATTCTTAGGCAGGTTATGAGAGTTATGCACGCGCTTATACAGCTTTCGGGCAAACCAGGCAGCAATAATTTTATGAAAAATATTTCTGCCGTGAGCACACATTGCTTACATCATGTTTTTTTTGTTTCTGTGAAATCAAAAATTCATTGGCACTTATATCCAGTCCCCAATTGTGAGGTTGAAATGCTTCAAGCTTCTTCAATATGTTCTCTTTGCCATCTTTACCTTCAAATTTTAAGTCCGAACTAGTTAAACAGCTGCCACAACGAGTACATAACTTGTGGTAAAATGTTAGGCAGGTGCAATGCTATAGCATTTAATACACTTCATTCCAGAACAACTAAGAATTAAAGCTAGATGTTTTTATTTTTCAGACAAAGGTAGAGAACGTATAAAAAATATTCTCTTTATTGTTTTATGTGGGCGGATATACCTTTTGACTATGAGCTATGCTGCATCAACAAACTAAAGGGTTTGTTCATCATTCGTTCCTTGCTGAACTACTTAATGTAGGGCACACCGGCATATAGGAATCAAGTGCAAGTTTATGGCTAATGGAAATTGCACTAACAAATATGCTGCAGCTAGCCAGTCTTCTGTGCTTACAAGACCACCTTCGGCGCCATACACACGGTGCTGGCGCCGAGGTCCAGAGTCATTTAGCGTGCATGGCAAAACGGTAAAGCATTTGTCTTCACTAGCACAATCTCTTCAACCTCAGTTTTCTTTCACCACGCCAATCAAATAGTGCATAAATAATGCATTTATGTATATATTTCTCGTCATGGACGAAAGTTTTTGGGATGCGGATATAAAACCTCATCGTTACAAATTAAGCCAGCCTCCAGCCTATAGTATATATGGTTTTGCAGGTGTTTCGTCTTGCTGGCCTATTGTAGAATGCAGAAGTGTATATGCTTGTACACTGCGCCGTAGTTTGTTTCTATACGTAGGCAGCGAGCATTGTAAGTTTGAAAAAAAAATATTTTTGTATGTTCTTGCAATTTTATCAAGGAGGGTGACGATGTATTCTTAAAATTTTGATGTGTGATTGGGCTCACGCATCACGCTAAAGACGTGTAGAAGGAATGGTACGGTTTTGTAATTGCTGCGCGTTCCACCTCAGTACTAAGCGTCTTCATAGTTGAGAACAGCGCAACAGTCGGGTATTTCTAAGCGCTTCACAGAAGGCATAAGCAACGCACCCGACTGAAAGGCAATGACGTGCACATTGCACGAAGCATTCCCTGTGTTCATGCGTAGTGCTACCCAATCATGCATTTCGAGGCTTTCTAAATATTATGGCTCAAGAATGTCTGCCTTAACGTGCGTTTGTTAAGAAAAAGAATCTTTACTTCGGCAGTGGCTCAGCCACCGGGACAATGGGGGAGGACCCCATACCAACAACGCCCTTACCGCTATAAGCCATTTTTCTTGAATAAATGTTCTTTACTACTCTTAATATATCGTTGACAATGTATAAACCAGCTACCGGCCAACACATGCAATGATATGTGCAGTTTTTGCAGCCGTCAAAACTCAGTGAACAAAATCGACCCTTATACCCAGTCATATATATTCTTGGTTAGTCCCCAAAACTGGCAGGGCCCCATCGACCACTGTGTGCCAAAATGTAGATAAGCCAACAGGTTCATTTCAAATAATGCATACAATGATGCGTGCAATGTTGGCCATCGCACCTGCCCGTTAGTATCGACCACTATAACCCATGATGGATACAATATTGGGAAACTATCTCAACTAGTAGTAAAATATTGACCATCGTATGGCTGAAAACATTCCGAGTTGACAGGTCGTGAATGATGGCAGTAGAATTTTTAACATATGTGAATATGTGTGGTATTTTGGCAAGCCATTACACTTCGTCAGGCAACATCGATCACTGTAATTGCAGATATACAATGTTGGGAGGCGATGACGGCTGGCGGGAGGTTATTGACCAATCTATGCCAAGATACATTCGACGCTGACAAGCAATTACTACTGGCATTGAAATGTTGACCAATGTATGCCATGATAGGTGCAGTGCTGGCCAGTTGCCACAGCTCATTGGCCAATATTGCCCACTGGAACCAACAAGTATACATTGTTGGAAAGCCACTAAGACAGGCGTGACAACATTAACCAATTTATGCCAAAATATATTCAATGTCGACAAGCTATACTGGCAGGACACTAATTGCCATTATATGCCATGATCGACCATTTTATCTGCAGATATACACAATGTTGGGAAGCTATCACGATTGGCTGGGGGATGCTGACCAATGAATGGCAAGATATATTCGATGGTAACAAGGCATCAATACTGGCAGGACAATATTTACCAATGCATGCCATGATATGTGCAATGTTGGCCAATGGCCACCGCTCGTTCGGCAATATGCAAGATGCATACAATGATGAGAAGCCACTAAGGCTAGCTGGACGGTATTTACTAATAAATGCCAAGTATATTAAATGTGGACAAGCCCTATATACTGGCAAGAAAATATTTACCGATGTTTGCCATATTTCGGAAATTATGGACAAGACATTACAGATTACTGGACAGTATTGGCCAACATATATCACTGTGTATATAATGTTTTCAAGCAATTATATGCGCAAGGCCGCTATTGCTCGCTGTTAGCCACCTGAATGCCAGCATGAGGGAAATATGTATATCATTGGTCCAAGAATGGTCAATTTTATCGCATGGCTGTAACATTATTGGTAGGGCATTGTCAATGCCGGGCCACTGTCAGAAAAGGCGTCGCCAATCAATTTCCAATAACGGGTCGACCGCATGTGCTACCTGTGCCTATGCATTGAAAATTTGGCTAATTTGTTTGCATGAGAGGAACTATGCCCTGAAATAACACACTACAAAGCACAGGCCGGGGAGTACAGCAGAAACAGTGTGTGTGAGCAAGCCGACTGCGCTCTCACACTTTTTTACAATAACAAGGGAATTTTGTATAACATACACGCTTTCTCCAATGTAATTTGTGGCTTCGAAGCCAAAGCTGTAGCAATGTAGTTATAAATTTACTGTAGCCATGTACAGTATAATGGCAGCACTTAAAAGCTGCCTGTGTCCTGGTCGCTCCACATTTCCGCGCCGCGCGTAGCAGATGACGCGCCCGGCAAGGAGCAAGAGTTGGCTGTAGTGCCGCTAGTTCTCGCGACGGTCACCTGGGACACACTTTTCTACTGGTCGGTATGGGAGCTGTGAAACTGAGTTTGTTCTAGTAACTTTGACCTTCATTACCAGAAAAAACTGCGTTCTAGTAACGTTGGGTGACACAGAGGTGCCGCCGCCGCTGCGCTAGCTGCGCATGCGCATGCACCAGGAGGGAGTGACGTCACATGATGCAAAGCTGGCGCGCCGGGGTCCCCGCTGACGCGTGTTGCGTTCCGAAATCTCCAGCAGCGGAAGTGCCGGTTACGTCAGTATAAAATAAAACACAACAAAAAGCGAGTCAAGGAAGCCTTACGCTTTGTTAGAGCGTACAGTGCAGTAGATAAAGTTAAATGAATTATAATAAAATAGCTTTCTGGATTGCAATTAATTACAACAGACAGCTTAATACAGCGGTTGTGTCCGCCGCGCCATCTTTGGTGCGCGCACGGTGGAGATGGGTGGAGGCCGCAGAGCAGCGGAGGCTGCGGAGGGAGGCAGCGGAGCAAAGCAGTGGAGGGGCTCGAGCGCGCGGCGCGCCTATGCAGACGGCTGTCAGTTTGCTAGCGGGCTCGGCTGGCTTGGCTGCTCCCGGTGTTGCTATAGGGCTTGTTCGACAGGCATTTAGATGCAACCTGCGAGGTGACGTTTGTAGGTGAAACCAAGTTCCATGATCTTTGTTGTAGAAACCGCAACATGAAAACTTTAAATTTGAAACTTTTACTTTGTATTTGGGCATATTTCACTGTCACATTGACGAGCTTCTTACTCGGAGTCGGTGCCACACGATGAACTATCCATTATCGTGAGGGAGTATATTGAGAGATGGGAACGATGTCTTTTCTAAATTCTTGCAGTGAATATCGATTCCTTTCTAGAATTTGTGGGAAAGTACCTCAATACATGATTATCTCTCATCTGTCTCCTCAGAAACCTGTATGAAGGACAAGAGGCCACAGTCAGAACTGGGCATGGTCTTACTGATTGGTTTCCGATTAAAAAAGGAGTGAGGCAAGGCTGCATACTGTCGCCCTGGCTATTTAACCTATATGCAGAGTGCATCATGAGGAAGGCCGGTCTGGATGAGTCTTCAGCCGGGGTGAAGATTGCTGGAAAACGTATCAACAACCTTTTATACGCAGATGATACCACTTTAATGGTAGAAAGTGAAATGGAACTAAAGAGACTTCTGATGCGCGTACAGGAAGAGAGTGAGAAGTTTGGGCTTAAACTGAACATTAAAAAGAGAAAGATCATGGCGTTTTGCCCTATCATGTCCTGGACCATCAATGGACAAGAAGTGGAAGCTGTGACAGATTTTCTTTTCTTGGGCTCCAAGATTACCTCGGAAGGAGGCTGCAGCCATGAAATTAGGAGACGCCTGCTTCTGGGAAAGAGAGCAATGGTTAGCCTTGACCGCCTAGTAAAGAGCAGGGACATTAGTCTGCCAACCAAGACCCGTATAACTCGTGCTATGGTCTTCCCAGTTGTGATGTATAGATGCGAGAGTTGGACTGTGAAAAAGGCTGACCGCCGACGAATTGACGCGTTTGAATTGTGGTGCTGGTGAATATTATTGAGAGTTCCTTGGACTGCCAGAAGATCAAATCAGTCGATATTGTCGACCATAAACCCTGACTGCTCATTGGAGGGTCAAATTCTAAGGTTAAAGCTCAGCTACTTTGGTCATCTGATGAGAAGAGAGGAGTCGCTGGAGGAATATTTGATGTTGGGAAAGGTTGCCGGTCGCCGGAGAAGGGGTAGGCAGCGAACGCGATGGTTAGATGGCATCCTTGAGGCACTGCAGATGAAGTTATGTAATGTTAGGAAGATAGTGAGAGACCGCAAAGTGTGGCATGACATGGTCCATAGGGTCATGAAGAGTCGGACACGACTGAACGACTGAACTGACTGACTGACCACGATTATTAGCTAAAGAGAACAATCTATGCTCAAAAACCTGGAATTTTGTCACTTGTTGCCCCTGTGCTGTGTGAAATTTTTCTCGCTATGTCTGGGCCGTGATTTCAGTCACCTTTGAGGGATCAGGGTGTTCTACATAATTTTAGACACGTCTATGATCTCGCTGTACGTAATCTTCTAGAGGTGACCTGGTTTTAGTTGCAGACTGGATCCTCCACATTCAAAGAGATAATAAATTCATTTCACATTGCTAATTATTCAGTTGTTTTAAGATATTCACCTGCATTTTAATTCTGTCGGTCACCCTCGGCTTTCAAGCCCCGGTACAAGAAAGCGCTGCAGCCTTAGGACTCTTTGCATACGAAGCTCATTAAACGCGGCATAGCAGCCACATGCCTTAGGTCATCACTCCTCAAATAATGTCCGCACAAAGTGGGCATTATAGCTCTTTCACAGGAATACGTTTGGTCCCCATTGAACTCGATATTCAGTCAACTCGATAAATGAGTGAGGTTATCACAAGCAACTTTCAAGTGCAATCGAGCCCGAGATCGCTTGACTCGAAGCCGCGTCCGCAACTGCGAGTTTTCGAGCACATTCGACAGTGGGCGTAGCCACCCTCGGCGTCACCTAACGCACACGAAGGAAACTTCTCAAAGGTCCCTGCCACCACCGGACCGAACGCTAACTAACAAGGAGGCCGTCGCTTGGCGGCGCCTGCAAGCTTGGAATTTCCCAAGTCCCGACTGGCTTTTCCACACGCAAGTGGAGGAAAAGGCGGACGATAAACGCGAAACCTGCGGAGAAAGGGGTACTCTTGATCACATAATCTGGCAATGCCTTGATTCCCCTGGCGCCAAGGAAAACAAACAGTAGAGAAGCCTGGGAACTGCTACTGCGGAGCGAGTCCCCCGCCAACCAGCAGCAAGCTGTCCGCCAGGCGGCTGAAGCCGCGAAGAAACACTGTCACTTCGCCTGTCTTTAGTCGCGGAGGCCCCGGCCTCCGTCCCATAGGCCTGCGTGCCGGGGGCGGGGAGTAGGGGGCCTCCTACATCGGTGGAAAAATAAAGTTCATAACAACAACAACAACGAAGGAAACTTCTCAAGTCAAAACGACCGTGAAGCACCGGATGGCTCAATCCTTTTTGAAAACCTCGATGCACACTGAGTTCAATGCGGATGAGAAGGTTTCATGTGAAAGGCATATTGTTCTAAGACAGAGGTTCACACTCTCAAGGAAGCAGGCTTTCTTGACGATGTTTTTGTGACATTTACAGACTCTTTGGAAAAGGCTACAAAAAGATAAAGAACACGCCGTCCAATGCACCAAGAGAACAGAAAAGTGATTTTGAGGTTGTTCTACGCACATCATCTGTCGCACAATCTGAAAAGTGTGGCAGCGAAATTTAAGGTGGTTATCTTCTCAGCACTCCTCCAGCTTTCGAAGTTCTGCGCTGTAGTGGACCATGAGAGGGATAAGGAATCGGTATGCGGCATAAAACACAAGAATCCGCATGGCTTATGCACACGTGGGATTGTTTATCGGTTCCCTCTCCACAGTGGTAGTATGTATATTGGGCAACTGCCGAAACTTGAGGCTGGCTGGACATGCCTTTTCAGTTCGCCAGCAAACTGATGAGCACTTGCCAAAGCAATGCAAATAGCTCTGTAGGCAGCCTTCCTCTCCTGAAACGTACTAAGATCATGGGAAGTCCTAAATATCAATTGGCGAGGGAAATCTTGGAAGCACATAAAATAGCGAAATGCATTAGTGACACGTGCACTAGAACACCATCTGTTTTGCTAATGGAAAAGGAAAAATCTTTTTAGGATGTACTTGACTTTGCATCACGTTTCATGAGCTGTTGCTGTACCTGCTTTAATGATCTTTAGATTGCTGCTTGTAGTTACCAATTTTATCAAGGTGTGCACATGCGTGGTGCTGCTTAGTGATGGGACGTTTTTTTGTTGTAGGAGCCCATTGAGTTTGAAAGTTGATGCTCTCTCCAGTCCTTGTCTTCCTTGTCTTGCCAAATTGCTACGTTTTTCGTTGAGATAATCTGACCAACTGACCCCACAGTACATTCTGTTGAATAGAACTGTGTTGTCTAAAAAAGCAAAACTAAATATACCTGGTAAGCTTTTGAGTGAACTATGACCACATCACTTAGCATTTGCACAAATAAAGCATTCATGAAATGATTTCGCTTAACTAGTGGAAAATTAACAAATCATATATTATAATTCATTTCGTAGCTAGCACATAATTTTTAAACCCTTGAAATAATACTGCTGTAATACTGAGCATGAGGATCACTTATGAGATCAAGTGCAGGCCTGTCCTCTCCCACTGACCTCTGTTTACAGTGCCTTGTTCTGGTTTCTTCCAGGGAAATTCCTGCTTCCTGTTGTCTTGTATCTGTATTTGATATGTCACATAAGCTGTCCACTTTATGGCTCGTATCCTACCCCGAAATGGTACGTGAAATGGGTAGGTGCGAGTAATAAAGTTTCTTTCTGCTCTCTTAATGTTGGCCTAGCATTTTCTCATTACAGGCTACTATGCTATCTTTGCTTAGGTACCTGGTGCAAGTGACAAGAATGATTTTAACGAGAACATCTTTGGGAGAAATCCTTTTAGTTGTGTTCTTCAAATAAAACTTTGAAAAACACATCACCAAGCACAAAATTTATTTTAACTCATTGTTCCAGGACCACCTCGGTCCCTTCATCAGGGCGGCTGATGGGGGAGCCAGCAGCAAGAGGCAGTAGCCATAGCTTCCCCTTTTCCAACACGTGATGAGTCCATAAATATGTGAACCCTGCGAACTTCTTAACTTCATCTGCCCACCGAACATTCTTCTGCCCCCTGCTACTCTTTCGTTCCTTTGAAATCCAGTTTGTGACCCTAAGCGGCCATCGACTATCTTCTCTTTGCACTACATGTCCTGCCCATGTCCATTTCTTCTTGTTGCTTTCCACTAGGATGTCTAACTTGAGTTATTCCTCTGACCCGCTCGGCGCACTTTCTACCTCTTACCGCAGATCCAGACCATGAATGGGAAATAACAAAGAATATAAGATCGGCATGGAGCGCATTTGGAAGCACTCGCAGATCATGGCTAGCAGCTTACCGGTATAGCTCAAGAGGAAAGTATACAACAGTTGCATCTTACCTGAATTCACCTATGTATGACCCCTACAATCAAATCACAGCGCAAAGATGAGGAATGGTTGTACATTTATTTTGATTTGATGTAATAGCCACATATTCAAAAATGCTGCTTAATAAACAAACCAAGCTTCATCGTGGACGCAGAATTGAAAATTATTCGACGAAGCACTTCTCAACGGTTCCTTGAACGCAACAGCACGAGTCCTCGGCCGCCAGTATATAGTAAAAAAATCTGCATGGCCGTAACCCTGCATATTTAAAAACAACGGTACCCGTCCAACAGAGTGAAGGTACGGGGCGAACTAGGCGCCAATCGTAGAGTATAGGGGGGGGGGGGCGGCACCATATGCTCCACCCCTACCTCTTCGCATGCCTATACTCATAGGTGAGTACAGGTAAAATGCAACTGCTGTATGCTTTTCGCTTGAGCGATACCGATAAGCTGCTAGTCATTATCTACGAGTAATTGCCAAATGCGCTCAATCCCGATCTTATTCTTCTTGTTATTTCTCTTTCATGGTCTGGATCTGCGGTCACCTGCACTAAGTAGACCTATTCTCCTAGCTACTTCCAGTACTTTGCTACCCAACGTAAACTGCTGTTCCTTCCCGAGGTTGCTGAACTTTACCTTCTTCTGCATATTGATTTTGAAACCTGCCTTTCTGTTTTTCCTGTCTAGGTCATCAATCATTTTTTAAGTTAATCCCTCGAGTTAATTAGCAAGACAATGTCAGCAGCGAATCGCAGATTACTGAAGTATTCTTCATCAAACCTTATCCCTAACTGCTTCCATCCCAATTCTCCGAGCAGTTCCTCTGAACAAGCTGTGAATATTACTGGGGAGATCGTGTCTCCTTGCCTAACACCTTTCTTTATGCAGAAGGCAGCGTTCCTGTCTTCACTGTCGCCACTGTGAACAGGATAAACCATGGCTTGAAGTGTAGCCTTCTAAAAGGACTGGGCTCCATGGCCAGCACGCTCTCACCTCCTTTAAAGCAGATTCTGTCCTCAGCACGTTCGTAGTGCTCAGTGAGGAAGTTGCCTTTTGACCTCACAAAACTAAACGTTATTCTGCAGAGGACAATTCTTCATCCTGTAATTAAACATACCATTCTTTCCAATTTTATGATGCGGTGCTCTTATTGCAAATAAATATGTAAATAAATAAGTATTGTAATAAATACTGAAAATATACAAGTAACACTGACACGGAAACCATTATTTTGCTTGCACTCTGTAAGTGGTGAAACTCTCGAAAGGTTAACCAGCCAGAAATATTTAGAGCTAGGCATATTTATAAGACTAGATTTAGGATGGAATTAGCAAACATTAGAAGTTGCGAAGCCAGCCATGAGGAAACTATGTTACCCGAGAGGAAATCTGAGACAGTGTGCCCGTGAAATGGAATTAGTAGCGTACAAAAGTTTTATCTTCCTGTTATGAAATATAGACCAATCGTGTAGGAGCCACCACAGAAAGCAACTCAAAGAACTTAGCCGCTGACTGAAAGCAAATCACTAGATTTGTCTACCATTCTTATACTGGTGGCATACTTCCGCCAGTGCTTTAGTGAAAAAGACAGGCTTGGAGTATTTAGAAAATTGCTGCCAGAATGATCTCGTAAAATATATGTACTTGCTATACCACAATAAACTTGGCCTCAGTAAACTTAAGCGCATTACGCTAGTGTGCAGGCGAAACATCCAATGGTATCATAATACTGCGAGTGAAATCAGCTGCTAGCGAGTGCTGTGGTAAGCCCAACTGCTGAAGCATTCGTGAAGTGCCTTCAATTCTGCTTGTAAGTGCTTTGAACTCTGCCATGAGTGGCTTACTTGACTTTGTATTTTTGCCTTTCTTGATTCTTTAACAGTGATATTTTTAACCCATGCGTGCATTTACTCGATTGTTTGTGTTGTTTTGTGGAAGCACGCTTGCATGGTGTGCCTTGGTCTGTTTTTCTGATCCGTCACTTATGTCTGTACTTCCTGTCTCCCACTCCTGCTTACAGCTCACCTTCAGGCTAGCAGTACTGCATAAAAAAATAAAATAAATATATAAATAAATTAATAAATGAGCACATTCATATGCTTGAGACGCAACGCTGAGATAATGCATATGACGTGCTCCAATCTTAAGTTTATAATACACGAAAGCAGGATTCAAGAATACCTTTACAGATAACAATGCTTAATACGAAAGCAGGATTCAAGAATACCTTTACAGATAACAATGCTTTCAGTATCGCAGCAAATAAATTATTACTGACAGCAGCATCATAAAAAAGTTTTTGAAACAGCACTTTACACATAAGGTAGCTTCCCCACATTGCCCTGACCTCACATCACGCAAACGTCTTGAACAAAAATTTTTTTAAACATTAACTCTGTCATCTCAAGCTGAAAAGTTTGATTCTGAATTAGCCTTTCAGATATAGCGATTAGGGCATAAATATAATATTGTTATGCTACATTGCGATGGTATGCGACGTCGCATTTTTTACTGTATGAACCGGAAATCTGTAAAAAGAGAACGACTGGGCGTCAGGTCAGACACAGCCCGAGTCATTGCACTTCGACCACTTTCTCAATCAGTCACTTATGCGCCGGTCGGCATAGTTATCGGTTAGGTTATACAATTATATCCCTAGAGAAATAGCAATGAATTGCAAGGTACCTTTTCTACACCGCACACTTTCAATGAGCTTTACCTTCGCGGGAAAGCAAACTTGAAGTTCAGAAATATGGTCTATAAACAACGTGCATTATTATACAACTACAAAAATTTTTATTGCCAATCGTGATCGAATAGTAGTTATTTTGGTGGGTTTTGTCGGCGATCCTACAGGTTTCTTTTGCCTAATATACCAAAAGTGGATAACAGAAAGCAGTAAATTGCTGACTTGTATTGGCATTTTCCCTCCCTTTGAGCACTGTACACAATCCATGCCGAGTTGGTAGCAGCACAGTAGCGCTGCACCCATTCCGCGGCGACTGGTTCGCTGCTAAGGTTACTTCGTAGCACGACAGTGTCCACTGTAGAAGCCGAAACGTCCCAGAGGCACTGCCAACCAAAGCTCAAGGTCTTCCTCAGAGGCAGCAAGCATAGTTCCATTGAGCTTTCATTGACAGGAACACTAATAGAAGCACGCTGGAAGACACGATTTTAGTTTTCCCATCTCGAGCTCGAGCGCCCCCTATATCTATATACAATGTGTTGGCATCGTGGGCACACCTTTAAATGTTTCATCTGTGACGTGTTTGTGCAACATGCTCAAGATGCAACGGGCGGAACACTTATGAGTAGCGGATTACTGTAAGCAATTTTATTCCGGCAAACTATTTTATTGCGTATATGCATTTCAGCTCGGGTACTGCTTTGTATGCTCAAACAAAGCGTAAGGATTCTTTGACTCGTTTTTTTGTGTTTTATTTTGTAGTGACGTCACCGGTACTTTCCTTGCTGGAGTTTTCAGGGAACGGCTATACGCACTGTTGACCACTCCGCGGCGCGGTGGCTTAGCAGTGCCGCCACCGCGTTTGCCGCAGATGTTGCTTCCACAATTCTACTCGGGATGGCCATTGCTCAAACCATAGCCAGTTTTTTGTTTTCTTCGGTACATGACGCGTGTCGCACGAGGGTGAAAGCAGAACCGAGTGTCCGCTGACACGCCAGCTGCACCAACGAGCGCACATCGTACAGCGGCGCGGTGACAAGCAAATCATAGGTTTGCTGCAGTGGGATAGGCGCACGGCTGTGTAGTGTGCGTTGACGATCGGCATAGGACGTGATGCAGCGTAGACAAAAACTTGTTTAAAAATTCCGAGGACAGTTATAGATAATAATCTAGATGAGTTACAAACAGCTAACTGTGGTGAGCTTAGCAATGTCAACAAAGTGACTATTTAATACTAATTACATGTCAGTCTCTCAGCGCTTCGCTAATGTACTAAGATGCATTATACTGCTTACAGTGATCTAACAAAACGTTTTCTACTTTTAAATATTATGTTACATACTCCATGGAACACCGTACACATAGAAGGCAGATAAATAGTTTATAAAAGAAAAATGAGAACCTCTCTTAAAATTGATTTAGTTCGTAAGGTACTCCTAGTATTAAATTAATTTGTATGCCAATTCTATTACATTCTTCTCCTCCCTTTGCTTCCCATACTGCATATACGCCTTCCTGTCTACTTACTCTCCATTTAGAAAGGTTGCTGGATTGAGATGAAAATGTTCTCAAAGAGAGTTTTACCAAGTTCCACGAATAAGACAAATTGTTGCGGCGAAAAAATTATTTCGAGGCAATCCCTCCTTTGAGTCATATCGAACTCAGTTGCACCTATGTTTTTCGTGCCTATTTTTTCCTTCAAGACTTCATCATTAGGATCGCTATGCACCTGTATGTCCGTCAGATACATCATAGCGTTATTCTTTGCTCGCTTGTCAAAGAAATGGATTTTTTCCTGAGAGATCCAATTTTATTTTCGTTTTAGCTGATTTCCTCAATAAATTTATCGATCAGCTAACCAAAGCCTTGTAAACGCCATTTATCAGCTGGTCCCCGTTCAGACATCCCATATCATTAGTTCGCATAATAAATATATGATATACATAATGTTTCATCAAATATTTTCATCAATGCTTAAAAAATAGTATTTTAACTACTAAGACACATTTTCTGATTCATATTATCAGCGGTATATATAGTGCATCAATATACCTGCACTGAATATTTATTAACTGTTTAGCTATTGTTGTTAAATTGAGTATTTGCAAGACACTTGTACTGTGTGCCAGTAAATAAGATATATAGCCGAGTTGGTTGGTGTTCAATCCGTTCAGGGCACACCAAGGCTGCAACAAAGACAAAAAATAACGGAAAGAAACAGGCGTGGCGAAAAACGTATGTGTCGCCTTCTCATTCTTCCCGTCTTGCAGCGGTGCGAGTAAAATGAAGTGCAAGCCCACCGTAGTTGATATTCATATAGTTTCTAGAACTTCGAAAATGCCGTGAGGCACGTTTAGCAGAGCGGTTTTTGAGGCCAGTGGAGCACTTTTTAGCTCATCGCAAAGAGCGCAGAGTGCCCAGGGAGCGAGCCTCGTCAAAGGATAACATAGCGGCAACCAGTATAAAAAAATAGCAAACGTTTCTTTTTTTTTCAGAAGAAATCCGTCCTAGGATTATGGTGGAAATTTTGCGTGAGCACGATTTGTTACGTGTGAGCGAGTTTTCGCGAGTGGCAGAGATACTGCGCCTTTGCTATTGTGTAAACCAATTATAGAATGCCTGTGACTCATAGGGGAATTCACGCAATCCCAAAGGGGTGGAAATGAGCAGTTTGCAGTCAGAAAGTCGATTTGAAACTAAGAACGCCGAAGCTCCATCTGTTTCGGCAACGAGGTGTCACGCCTCACCACGTCTCGAATAGTTTTCGGTGTTGTTGGAAGCCAATGTGCGCTGCCGATGGTGATACTCCGCCTAAATCGAACGGCAAAATTGAGAATCCTATCCTTTTGGTTTGGACTCCTGCCCGTCAAAACCTGCAAAGCATTGTGGGAGCTTACGAGCTCGCCCGAGGGCTGACTTTCCGGCCGAACTTTGTGCCTCCCTCCGAGGATGGGCACATTTCCGGAGACGAGCGGCTATACTCTTTTCGCGGTACCACGCAGTTCCGCAGACTTAGTAGAAGGGAATCCAGAACCATCTAGGAAGCTCAGCAAACAGGAGGAAGCAGCATGAAAGCAGTTGCTAGCTGGCACCTTTTGAGACGCAGTCACAATGAGTAAGTTCCTGCCGGGATCAAATGACGGGAAATGTAGCGCTGTGTATAACGGGCGATCCTAGTCCATATGCTGTGGGCATTCGCCGCAATTAAACCTTTTAATGGACAGTAAGAAGTTGTGGGAGGTTTTGCCACGTCTCGAAGAGCAGAAAACTAATGTCAGATGAGCCTTTGAAGCCGCCATGTCTCAAGGAATCTCAACCCTCTGATAAGCAGGAAAGAGAAAGGCCGCCCTAGTTATAAGTGATCTGATACTAATAGTTTCTATGCTATTCTTTACATCCTCGTGCCGCATGATTCCTCTGACATAGTTTTGACTAGGTACCCTTGATATCTCTCTCTGAAAGTAGGGTACAGCGGCGGCAAAGCCTTTAAGGCAAAGCGACTTTACAAAGTTACTGAGTAAAATTTGATATACTAAATATTAGTAAACCATAATGCTATTATGACACACCTTGTCCACATTGTGGTGTCCTATACGGCTGCTAATTCTTTGCCAAGGAAAGTTTGCACTGTGCTTCTTGTGTTTGCTTCCGGTGTATCAAACTTTGCATGTTAATGTGTACTGTTTTTCTATACATTACGCAATGAAATTTGTCTCCGTACCTATTGTAATATAGGTTCGCGAATGTAGTCAGTAAAGTCCTATGTCAATTACTAAAGTGTTCTGTTTTTATGCTGATCGTTCATGGTCCTTCTGCCTTAAAATTAATTTGGCCCCTTTATTTCTTTACTTGCGGTATTGTTCCAATTGCAGTTTTGTTTTCCAATTGCAGTATGCCCAGAGCTAGAGCTATTACCCCCTCCTATAGAAAATTGTTTGTTTGTGGAGATTAAGGTCCCAAAGCGACTCAGGCTATGAGAGACGCCGTAGTAGAGGACTCCGGAAATTTCAACCACCTGGGGTTCTTTAACGTGCTCTGACATCGCACAGCACACGAGCGCCTTGCTTTTGGCCTCCTGCGAAAAGCGGCCGACGAGGCCGGAATTCGATTCTGCATCCTTGGGCACAGTAGTCGAGCGCCGTAACCGCTGCGCCACCCCAGCGGGGCAAAATAAATTAATAGTCCTTGTCTTCCAACGGGCAATCGAACCTTTAATCCTTGGATCTCCAGCCAGGGCTTTACCACTGCTGTACACCCCGGATCGTTCTGTAGAAAATTGTTCTCCTCACATTACAGTCTCTTGGCTAGTAAAGTTTCATCTGTACTCGTTTAATTTGCTTCCCATTTTCATTATTGTTCGTAGTTATAAAAATTGTTCTCCCCCTCACATTACAGTCTCTTGGCTAGTAAAGTTTCATCTGTACTCGTTTAATTTGCTTCCCATTTTCATTATTGTTCGTAGTTATAAAAATTGTTCTCCCCCTCACATTACAGTCTCTTGGCTAGTAAAGTTTCATCTGTACTCGTTTAATTTGCTTCCCATTTTCATTATTGTTCGTAGTTATAAAAATTGTTCTCCCCCTCACATTACAGTCTCTTGGCTAGTAAAGTTTCATCTGTACTCGTTTAATTTGCTTCCCATTTTCATTATTGTTCGTAGTTATAAAAATTGTTCTCCCCCTCACATTACAGTCTCTTGGCTAGTAAAGTTTCATCTGTACTCGTTTAATTTGCTTCCCATTTTCATTATTGTTCGTAGTTATAAAAATTGTTCTCCCCCTCACATTACAGTCTCTTGGCTAGTAAAGTTTCATCTGTACTCGTTTAATTTGCTTCCCATTTTCATTATTGTTCGTAGTTATAAAAATTGTTCTCCCCCTCACATTACAGTCTCTTGGCTAGTAAAGTTTCATCTGTACTCGTTTAATTTGCTTCCCATTTTCATTATTGTTCGTAGTTATAAAAATTGTTCTCACCCTCACATTACAGTCTCTTGGCTAGTAAAGTTTCATCTGTACTCGTTTAATTTGCTTCCCATTTTCATTATTGTTCGTAGTTATAAAAATTGTTCTCACCCTCACATTACAGTCTCTTGGCTAGTAAAGTTTCATCTGTACTCGTTTAATTTGCTTCCCATTTTCATTATTGTTCGTAGTTATAAAAATTGTTCTCCCCCTCACATTACAGTCTCTTGGCTAGTAAAGTTTCATCTGTACTCGTTTAATTTGCTTCCCATTTTCATTATTGTTCGTAGTTATAAAAATTGTTCTCCCCCTCACATTACAGTCTCTTGGCTAGTAAAGTTTCATCTGTACTCGTTTAATTTGCTTCCCATTTTCATTATTGTTCGTAGTTATAAAAATTGTTCTCCCCCTCACATTACAGTCTCTTGGCTAGTAAAGTTTCATCTGTACTCGTTTAATTTGCTTCCCATTTTCATTATTGTTCGTAGTTATAAAAATTGTTCTCCCCCTCACATTACAGTCTCTTGGCTAGTAAAGTTTCATCTGTACTCGTTTAATTTGCTTCCCATTTTCATTATTGTTCGTAGTTATAAAAATTGTTCTCCCCCTCACATTACAGTCTCTTGGCTAGTAAAGTTTCATCTGTACTCGTTTAATTTGCTTCCCATTTTCATTATTGTTCGTAGTTATAAAAATTGTTCTCACCCTCACATTACAGTCTCTTGGCTAGTAAAGTTTCATCTGTACTCGTTTAATTTGCTTCCCATTTTCATTATTGTTCGTAGTTATAAAAATTGTTCTCACCCTCACATTACAGTCTCTTGGCTAGTAAAGTTTCATCTGTACTCGTTTAATTTGCTTCCCATTTTCATTATTGTTCGTAGTTATAAAAATTGTTCTCACCCTCACATTACAGTCTCTTGGCTAGTAAAGTTTCATCTGTACTCGTTTAATTTGCTTCCCATTTTCATTATTGTTCGTAGTTATAAAAATTGTTCTCCCCCTCACATTACAGTCTCTTGGCTAGTAAAGTTTCATCTGTACTCGTTTAATTTGCTTCCCATTTTCATTATTG
Source organism: Amblyomma maculatum (assembly GCF_055883805.1). Taxonomy (NCBI): domain Eukaryota; kingdom Metazoa; phylum Arthropoda; class Arachnida; order Ixodida; family Ixodidae; genus Amblyomma; species Amblyomma maculatum. Next base: position 178,301,691 of record NC_139347.1, on the reverse strand, counting down.
TTCGTAGTTATAAAAATTGTTCTCACCCTCACATTACAGTCTCTTGGCTAGTAAAGTTTCATCTGTACTCGTTTAATTTGCTTCCCATTTTCATTATTGTTCGTAGTTATAAAAATTGTTCTCACCCTCACATTACAGTCTCTTGGCTAGTAAAGTTTCATCTGTACTCGTTTAATTTGCTTCCCATTTTCATTATTGTTCGTAGTTATAAAAATTGTTCTCACCCTCACATTACAGTCTCTTGGCTAGTAAAGTTTCATCTGTACTCGTTTAATTTGCTTCCCATTTTCATTATTGTTCGTAGTTATAAAAATTGTTCTCCCCCTCACATTACAGTCTCTTGGCTAGTAAAGTTTCATCTGTACTCGTTTAATTTGCTTCCCATTTTCATTATTGTTCGTAGTTATAAAAATTGTTCTCCCCCTCACATTACAGTCTCTTGGCTAGTAAAGTTTCATCTGTACTCGTTTAATTTGCTTCCCATTTTCATTATTGTTCGTAGTTATAAAAATTGTTCTCACCCTCACATTACAGTCTCTTGGCTAGTAAAGTTTCATCTGTACTCGTTTAATTTGCTTCCCATTTTCATTATTGTTCGTAGTTATAAAAATTGTTCTCACCCTCACATTACAGTCTCTTGGCTAGTAAAGTTTCATCTGTACTCGTTTAATTTGCTTCCCATTTTCATTATTGTTCGTAGTTATAAAAATTGTTCTCACCCTCACATTACAGTCTCTTGGCTAGTAAAGTTTCATCTGTACTCGTTTAATTTGCTTCCCATTTTCATTATTGTTCGTAGTTATAAAAATTGTTCTCCCCCTCACATTACAGTCTCTTGGCTAGTAAAGTTTCATCTGTACTCGTTTAATTTGCTTCCCATTTTCATTATTGTTCGTAGTTATAAAAATTGTTCTCCCCCTCACATTACAGTCTCTTGGCTAGTAAAGTTTCATCTGTACTCGTTTAATTTGCTTCCCATTTTCATTATTGTTCGTAGTTATAAAAATTGTTCTCCCCCTCACATTACAGTCTCTTGGCTAGTAAAGTTTCATCTGTACTCGTTTAATTTGCTTCCCATTTTCATTATTGTTCGTAGTTATAAAAATTGTTCTCCCCCTCACATTACAGTCTCTTGGCTAGTAAAGTTTCATCTGTACTCGTTTAATTTGCTTCCCATTTTCATTATTGTTCGTAGTTATAAAAATTGTTCTCACCCTCACATTACAGTCTCTTGGCTAGTAAAGTTTCATCTGTACTCGTTTAATTTGCTTCCCATTTTCATTATTGTTCGTAGTTATAAAAATTGTTCTCACCCTCACATTACAGTCTCTTGGCTAGTAAAGTTTCATCTGTACTCGTTTAATTTGCTTCCCATTTTCATTATTGTTCGTAGTTATAAAAATTGTTCTCCCCCTCACATTACAGTCTCTTGGCTAGTAAAGTTTCATCTGTACTCGTTTAATTTGCTTCCCATTTTCATTATTGTTCGTAGTTATAAAAATTGTTCTCCCCCTCACATTACAGTCTCTTGGCTAGTAAAGTTTCATCTGTACTCGTTTAATTTGCTTCCCATTTTCATTATTGTTCGTAGTTATAAAATTGTTCTCCCCCTCACATTACAGTCTCTTGGCTAGTAAAGTTTCATCTGTACTCGTTTAATTTGCTTCCCATTTTCATTATTGTTCGTAGTTATAAAAATTGTTCTCCCCCTCACATTACAGTCTCTTGGCTAGTAAAGTTTCATCTGTACTCGTTTAATTTGCTTCCCATTTTCATTATTGTTCGTAGTTATAAAAATTGTTCTCCCCCTCACATTACAGTCTCTTGGCTAGTAAAGTTTCATCTGTACTCGTTTAATTTGCTTCCCATTTTCATTATTGTTCGTAGTTATAAAAATTGTTCTCACCCTCACATTCGATAACTATGAACATTGATGATATTTCGAAGCGAATTAAGCAAGTACAGATAGGAATGTTGTTAACTAAGAGACTTTTTTTTTTGTTTACCGCCTGGGAAACCACACACAAGTGAAGAGACTGATAGCTGAATGACTAAATACTGGGAGATATTACTGTTCATCTCAAATCCGGTGGCTCAACTCTAACTGATCCAAATATCCGACGGCGCCGCTGAAGTTCAGGGCTAACGGCTGTTGTCTAGGCGGGGGGTGACCTGTACGCAACTTTTCTGTATCCGACGGTTAGTAAAGGTTTTCAGTACGTCCATTCAGTTTGTCAAAACGTTGTCCTTAACATGCAAGGAAACAATTTTCAGAATTATGCGGCTGGCCCAAGAGCACATAATAGTGAAAGTATTTTGGAACCCATAGCTTGGAGTCTCGTAATCAGGATTGGAGCTAATAGGTGGCGCCATCACGCTCGAAGGTGGCCTAGGAGACGACCATGACCGCTTTCGATAAGTTTGTCTCAGAATGAACACACAGCTTTCTCTCATCCAACTGTCTGAAGACGCTGCCCGGTTCCGAAAGCTTCGAGCTGGCGCTTAAATCCTATTCGGTTGAAAAATAGTTATTTCAACCGTTCCGTCCTATGGTAAAGATGAAGTGTAACTCTGTCCTCATTAGTTCCGCTACGAGCAACTAAAATTATTCCGGAGCCTTCCACTCAGGCAATTATTTCCTTCTCACCTTCCACCCTTCTCTTACATCGTTTCATGTGCCCATGGAGATGTGTAACAAATACAACGCCTTTAGTTCCATATAATAGAATCTACAATTTTTGAATGCGAAATCATTTCTTTAGTTCAGTGCAGTCGCGCAATGCAATTTTGTAAACATAACTAGAAGAACATTTAAATTTACTGACACAGTGACTCAGGATTCACAGTAATAAGCCCCATTAGAACATCACAACAGCAAAAGAAAATTCTCTGGGTATGTGCAATGGCTTCGTGTACTGACATTCAACGTGACATGTAAATTAGAAGAGAATTTCCTCTGAACACCTTTAAGATCCTAGGTCATCTTTTTCTTGCTCTCCCAAACAAAGGGCACGCTGATTTCCCTCCATCTTAGTCGTTCTTCGCATCGCTGTCCACCGGTCTGGATGAAGTGGAATCCTCTCCGGACGATTCGTCGCCGATACAACACCTGTGCAGAACAAAAAACTTATTCAAGCCAATATACTGGCTATGCCGCCATGTCACTGCTGAATGGTTCAAAAACGAAGCGTTTTAGGCTTATTTCAAGCAGACAGAACTAGGTGACAGTCAAAAATGTTCGGAGCGGGTAAAAGAAGCTCATGGAAGGCTGAAGAAAGTTTAATGCAAAGCCTCTTCGCGCATTCATGGCGTAAACTGGATTAGTCGACAGAGCATGACGGGCGAACTGCCAGCACAGAAAATGATATCACGCCACTGGGCTTCGAACTCACGTTAGAACGAACTGGTATACCAGGATCGAGATCAACTAGAAAGAACTGTGGTATAACAGAAACATATCACGCCTCATGTAAAACTGCAAAACACACTCCAGCTGTGCAGCACAAACATCATTTTCTTCCCGAAGTTCCACATTCGCCGTTGCTTCATTTAACCTAGGTAAATTCCCCCTACACGTAACCCATCTGACCGAATAGAGGCGAGGTTGGCTAGCGTAGTGTAGGGCGAATCCATCAAGCGGTGTGACAGAAATCGCAATGCTTTCATATTACTGCACCTAGCAGACTTAAGTCCATCCCTTTTTCCTGCTTTCAATGAAAGTCGGCGTGTTCGTCAGGCTGTTATGGTAGGTGCGAGAGCGCCTCGGCCGCTGCAAAAACCTGCGAGAAGAGATAGCATGCGTATCCCTGCTCCACATCTAAGGTTTTGCTCCCCACTCAAAGTGCCCTTTGAGTGCAACTCCGCTCAGTTGCACTCAAAGGGCAACTCTGCTGTCTTTTTCAAAATTTTCAGTTTTTTATTGCATTAAATTGCTCTATGTATCCTGACTCCAACAAAACATCCGCTGTTAGAAATTCCAAGTTGAACTATTTTAAAAAAGAAAAATTGCAATTTGAAACCGAAACTGCTTTCATGGCAAGAAATGGTTTTCCAGTTGACAAACCGATGACGTCGCATACAGTATTGAAAAAAAAACGCGCGGCATAAAAATTTTACGATCAACGGGGATTTGGCAATAACGCAGGTATTATGTTGGTGATGCCAAAAGTGGAGTGCTGGCCGCAGAAATCGCCTCAGCTGAAGCCACGAAATCTGCACATTTTAAAATCGTGTTGCGCCCGAATGAATTATCGTACGCTGCCCAAATATCAGAGAATGCCTCAATGCGAAGAGGAAAACCAACAGTAAAATTTTTATCAGAATACTCGAATGCCAAAAAAACTCCGGAGCTGCCCTTTAACGACGCCGGGGCGTATTGGTCAATCTGACTCCTCCCTTTGCTCCTTCAATTCCACGTGCCATCCCTTCAATATTGTTTCTGGCGGTTGAGATAACCGCCCTACATCTCTCGAAAGCATGCGGCTGTCCGGTACAATCCAAGCTTCCCGGTTGTTTGATGCAGCGAGCGTTCCAAACAAGCATATAGTGAGAAAAGCTGAACACGAACGCCTGAGACAACTCCGATGATCATATATTACTCTTGCGCCATCGGTTGTTTAAAAGACACAAATAAATTGCGCAAATTGCCGTGCATATGCAGGGCGCCTTGCGAAATAAAGATTAAGCTTTTGGGAGATAAAAAAGGAAGTAATCGTAACACATTTGTCACCATCATCGTGTGGCATGCACCGATCCTGATTTGGGGGAGGGATTGGGGGAGGTTCCAGAGGCTACGCCCTAATGTTCCTATCACTTCGAAACGGTGGCAGTCACTGGTATCAGGCATTTTCATAGACTGGTGGGAAGATTTATGACCATTTGTGTTGAACGTTATTCGCTGCCGAACAAAGAAAAATATTGCCAGAAGAAGCCAGAGAATAAATATTTACTAAGGAAAATATTATAATGTCCTTTCAGTGCTCCTTTAGTCAGAGCCCTGCAGCAGTAAGACATCAAATAGCTTCCATAGAGAGTCATAACGGCATGAACTGCATTCCGACATGTACACACTATAACAGCCGCGATGGAAAAGACTGGACGTGTCGTAGCGGCCGTCGGCAGATAAGAACAATTACCTGTACAATTAGTGTCACGAGCGTAGGCTATCTGTGGTGAATTAGTAAACCGGTCCTATTACACGCTGCTTTGTATTTACCGTATTGTATGTAAGCAAAATTTTTCTCAGGGAAGTTCGCGGCGAACACCGCAATCGGCGGCATTAATTTAGGTGTGGGGATAAAAAGCACCTAAATAAATTATACACCTGCAGAGCCTCAGACTCAGCGCTAGCTTTGTTCGTGCTACATTCTTATTCGTTACTCAAAGCTGTGGAACAGTTGTTTGTGCGAGGCGGCGTAGCTCTGCGACGCGGCGGAATTGTGCCTCAAAACTCACAATATACACATAGGTTACGCTCATTATGGCAAAATAGCGCCCAAAGTCCACGAAGGATGGAGGGAGGACATAGACAACTTTCATTACTACTTATAGGTTATGCTACTGCGAAATGTTCCGCCAAACAGCCTCAAAGCTCAGTCTACCACTGGCCTCAGAGAAGTTTCTGCAACCAGTCGGTCAGAGGGCTACACAGAATATAAAATTGAGCATAACATACAAACATTTGGAGAGTGGCACAGATATGAGGCTACACCGGAGAACATCTCGGAAAAGGCACACAATTGCGTAGCCGCACGCACTAGCTATATGGCATCAGAGGGCGTCTCTGTGTTACCTGTCACCGCGAGAGTGGGGCGACAGACCAGCTCAGCTGCCTCAAACAATGCGCATCAGAAGGATATTTTATAAAGAACCTGTTTCAATCAAATAAAAGCTGAAGAAAGGCACACGAACGCCGTCGTAATGATCTGGCATTGCAGCCCGCTTCGAATAATGCCGCCCGTGTCAACAAAACACATTTTTGCACCTAGCTCCGACTTGTTGCATTCCGCCAATGATACCCACTGAACGCTTCTTGATTGTTGGAGAAAAAAGTAAAGTTTTAAAATCTCAAAAACTGTAATGTAGGCGTCAAAAAATAAACCCGAAAGCCTGGTTGGCGGGTTGCGTTTGCGCAATTTTTCAGTCGATATAAAAGAAGAGGACAAGATCTTAGGGATGCTAGTTTCACACTGTATGAGGTGGGATGCATATGTTCATGGAAACTGTACAGCTAGCGCTGTAATGTGAGCCCTAGATATCGTTCCGGGAACCGCGCAGTATATCCAAATATACAGCGATAATTATGCGCAGTTGTCTCCCGTATTTCGGGGGAGGCCACTGCGTTGGTTTCTGCTATGTATATTGGTTTGGCGGAAAGAAAATGCTCAGTATGGTCTTCAGAATGTCACCGGTGACAACGTTTTGATTGTTTATCTTCTCTTCGTTGGATTGGTCACCATGATGAGCCGAGGCTTGTGCACGGGGAGGGTTGCATGAGTGCTTCTCTATGTGAGCTGCTTCCTTTGCTCTTTTATTTTTGATAGCCTACTTTATTACCTCAATTCATAAAAGGGGTCCTTTAGAAAAGGGAGACAAAAGGTTGCTGAATAAACGAGAACATGTAGGCTGATCTAAGGAAGTTGACGAGGGAGCGATGATGGGCTCGTGAGTTCAAGCACTACTGACGATATGTGGTTCGTTAGACGCGCTACAGCCAGGTACCGAATTCACTTCCGCGTAAATGATAACATGTGGGGAATATCTCTCTCAATATTTTCGGATGCGCAGATTGGCTGTGCAGATTGGATGCCCCGGTAAGAGCGGAAATGAAGGCCGCCTCCGACGGATGACAAGTGTAAGTGCAATACCAACCCGGATCACCCGAAGCGCTACGTCGTCTGTGCGCACATCCTGAGGGACGACAGCACATGTGTGATGCGGGGGGGGGGGGGGGTCCTTTATATTGAGGAAGAAAGGGAATAGCATCATGCATGCCGTGGAACCGATGCATTGGCTAGGGTAGTTTTTCTATTGGCGGGGTCAAGAATCATCAGAGCTTTGTGAACTCCGCAGGTCACGTGGGATTTACAGCATTCTAATCGGTTGCGGGATGAAGCCTGCGTTTCGCCCACGTTTTTCGCACTGCTTCGCATTAAAATATATCACCAAAACGCCCGTTTTGCTATGCAGCTCACCTATTCTATTTAGTGCCCCCTTGCGAAGGAAAGCAAGGATTTCTGCGTCAATTTCTCTTGGTATCTCGAATGGAGCACTCTTTTTCTCTTACTGATGGTGCAGGAAGGGGATGAAGGCTGCCGGATGAGACGTACTAAGGAAGAAATATGTGAGGCGCTTTCTGAAAGCTGATTGGCTGGTTGGTTTATGAGGTTTAACATCCCAAACCGACCCAGGCTATCAGAACAGCTGTAGTGGAGGGCTTTGGAAATTTCGACTACTTTCGGTTTTTTACGTAGAACGAAAGGAAGAAGATGGTTTGCACGGTATAAAAAAGAAGAACCGAACAAGGGTAAATAGGGTACGCCTCAGGTCGCAGATGAGCCAACGTTTCGACAAGTGGACTAGTCTTGCCCAGACGAAGACAAGTCCACTTGTCGAAACGTTGGCTCATCTGCGACCTGAGGCGTACCCTATTTACCCTTCTTGGGTTCTTCGGTTTTTTAACGTATACAGCAATGCACAGCACACGTAAACCTTGCTTTTAGCCTTCATCAAAAAGTGGCCACTGTGGACTGGATTCGAAACTTCTCAAGTTTCTGAAATCTGTCTGTCACTGAAATCATGGAATGGTTGTTCAGTAGTACCTGCAATATTACGCGCTCATGTATCATTATAACAGAGCAGTATCAGCTGAAACAGGATGTCCTCGGGCAAGGCGTTGAGCGTTAGGCGCAGATTTCCAAATAGGGAAACCGAAACGTCTTCTCACCTGGAAGCTGCATGGGAAGCTCTGGTTCTCCCTTTCGTGTCTATGCGGGGTGTGCGGTCAACTTTTCGCCTTCTCGTTCGGCGTCTCCGAGGTTTGGGGCCTTCAATCTCGGGTGCTGTGGGATCCTCTATGGGTGAGTGTGCCTCCGCGGAGGACCTGCGGAAGGTGGAGAGGCAGCCACATAAGCGAACAGGTCCGTCCTTTTTTGCAACCTTACACCGGATAATACCAGCAAGCATGGCAGCGTACGTCGAAGAGGTTCCCCTTAATTTTAATGACTAGTTGGTTTTTTTTTGCATCCTCTCTGACATATAATGTAGGTGTGAAATTCTCTCTTTTTAACATAATATTTGAACGTAATATTTATTGAAAAATGAGGCTTGATATTTATCATAGGGCCACGATTTCGGATGCAACATGACATAGCTGGAGCAGGTAAATTTGTACACGTAGAAAAACGTTTGAAAATTACACAAAAAATCTAACGAAAATACTTTAAGGTCAGACGGAAGGAAAAAAATAACCTAATGTTTAACCTTGCTAAACCAGAGTAATGAAAGTGGAATCGGCGGCGCGCTTCGCTCGACGCGCTTCTGTTCGTCTCTGCGCGGCAGCCTCTCGGCGAGCTAGGTCCACTGGATGATCGTACTGGGCCTGTGTCGCCTTCGCAACCTCTGAAACAGAGACAGTTCATGAAGCATCTCGCCTGGATCATCCATGAAGACTGCTGCCATTATATTTCCGAGTTATTAGGGAGCCCTCCCTAATAACTCTCAGAAAATTTACGGCAGCAGTCGTTAGACGCGGAAGCGCTCGACTTTATTTGCACCGGTTTAAAGCATCAAAAGTGGTACGGATTTTCTGATACCAGAGTGAGAAGCAGAACGCCCAGCCTGGCTACGTTTGGCAAAGACGGTACATATACAGGACGCCTAACCTTACTTTATCCAATGGTTGAAAAATGAAACATTTGAGGTGGGTCAGAGAAACCACTGTTATACAGCTGCCAGCCCTCTGGCGCAGCATAGGGAAGTTCTTGTGTTGTAATTACCTATCCGGTTAAATGATTTTTCTCATTTACAATTTATTGTTTCTATGCGATTAATGGATTTGCATAGTTTGAGAGCACCTTCTAAAATCCCGATTGCATGTATTTCCGATTAAGTCTCACGTGCACCGTGTTTCCTAGCTCCAAAGAAAGCCTGCGAAATGCAAAAATTCCTTCGCCATGAATGCGCTGCTCTAACCTCGGTTTCCGTGAACAAAATCAGCTGACTGCTTGGCTCCACGACCCTTGTGCAGCGGCGCAGGACGATAGGTCTGCGGATGTTTCTTCGTCTGCTTCAGGTAGAAAGCGCACGATGCAGGTCATAGCGAGCTCACCGCGCTGAGTGCAACCATCGCCAACCTATCAGCCTACCGCTGGGACTAGGCTTTCGAGTCGCGGCCGCAGCTATTTTCTTTCACTCAAACCACGATTGAAAGCACCACAATCGTGGCGCTCAAATGCGTAAATAAGGTTGTATTTTTTGTATTTTACAGGCTGTCTTCAAAGCTTTCAAAAACGATACACGTGAGGCTTTGTTTATCGGAAATAAATAGAATGGGAGTTTCAGATGATGCTCTCCAACTTTGCTTATCACATTTAATATCTAAAGACAATACTTACCAAATTAGAGAAATTGGCGTAGTTACTTATTAGTGAATTGAAAAATAAAAACAATATTGCCCGTGGTGCGCCAGATAGCTGGCAGCTGTATAAAAGTGGTTTCTCTGGTCCATATCAAATCTATTATTATTTAACACTTGGCTATAGCCAGCTTGGACACGCGACAGAATCACTTTTGGGCAAGTTATGTGTAATTGGTATGATGGGGCGATTCGCAGTGCTATTACCTCACATAATGCACGTTCTAGTTTTTAACACCCTCCTTTTTCCTGCACTACTATTATAGTGTAGTGTAGCAGTTTTCTCGCTGAGGGTACATCGCGTACCAATCTACATATACATGGAGTGCAAAAAATAAATATTCCACCTCTGTTTAACTTACCTTACATTGCTCGCACATGAGAATTGATATCTAAAGCAAATATAATACCTCGTTTAAACGCTATAATTACGGTTTGAGTCAAGCTTTCATTCGGGAGGAACAAAAAGAATACACACAGTGTTACATCAAAGATATACATGACAGTGGGAAGTGGTCACGCCACAAGCCAATTATTCTATACAGAAAGTATCATACCTGCTACCTACACTTTTATTTCCATTTCATAAATCAGATCGCAATTATTATAGTTGTCATGTAGAAGTCTTACGTGGATTTTTTCTTACTTATTCTTTTTGAAATAATTCAAAACCTTTTTTTATCTTTCATTCCTTTTGTTTTGTACGTAATGAGCTTGAGGTCAGTTGTTATTCATGTCTATTCTCCTTTGTGTCGTTTCTTTCCTTCTAGAGGAGTGTTCTGGGCTCTAGTCATGTCGCTTTTTAAGGCGACTTTTACCCGCAGTCTCCTCCTTCATGGATATTATTATTACTGTTATATATCTGTTAACCAAACTTGCAACTGCTGTTAATTAGGTGGTGATTTGTGGCCTTCTAAAGTAAAAGAGAGCGCCGACACAGACAAGAGCATGCCGCATTGCTTGACGAACCTGGGCACCAGAATTTCCATGATGGCTGAATGTCTCAATGCAAGATATTGTGATGGTGCACGAAAAGAAAAGATGTTGCGTCGATTCTCGGCAAACTTAGTAGAGTAACCATACTTACACACTCCGTCTCGTATCGATGACATCTTTGCAACATCAAGCTTTTTGGTTCATGAATCTAAAGATCCGGCGTTGGCATACCGAGGCGAAAGAAACCAGTCGAATTAAGAGTGCCTTCATCATCGTAGATAGCCTGAGTTCCATGTACTTCAATGAGAATTCGTTGTACCTTAGTATCAGTTAGGCAATATATGGATTCAGTGCTGGTGGATCTCAGTTGGTTAATTTGTCTCGCATGCTTAAATGATCTCTCTTTCACTTCAAACACTGAAGGAGGAGGAGGAGAAATCAACATTTATTAGGCCCGAAATAATTCGGTGATGCATGCTTGCACCAGACTGGGTGGTTCACTAGTTGCGGGACCCATATGTTCTCACAGCTCCTAGCCCCTGTCTGTCAGTGCGAGCTCGATAGAAATGGCGGGGCTGGATAACAAGGTTTCCCATCGCTCAAGGGGTTGGAGATTGGGTGTATTTGCGGGTAGGGGAGGAGGGAGGTCTACAGTTTTGTACATTCTGCTAAAACGTGCGGCAGGGTGCCTTTTTCTTTTTTGCAAAAAGAACACAGCACATTGCGTTCCGCAGGGGACATGCGGCTCATCAGTACGGCCTGCGCTCAACGCAGGATCGCCTGTTGTTGTCTGGAGAGTTTGGGGTGCGGTTCTGGCAGTCTGCACCTTTCCTCTCGGTACATGCGGGTTATATCCCGAAAGCTGGTAACCGGATGCGGTAGATCTTCCGGCTCGTGCTCGCCCCGGATTTACATTTCTCGGGCATGGTAGTCTGCGACGGTGTTGCCTGCTACTAGATCTTCTAGAGAGGCTTTGGAGAATACCGCAGAGTCGTCAGGGATAGCCATTAAGTGACTACATGGACATTTTGCGCAGAGGGGCTGCCGTTTCTTGATCACGTCATAATCAAACACAGAACAAGGCGAGACAGATAGAAAATACGCGATTGCTGTGTTTGCGCAAGCAGCCAATAACGAAGCTGCGCCCCGAACGCCGCGGCTCTGTGCGTGCTACCACCGGTTTGTTAGGTACTTTTCGCGCACAGCTGAATCAGCTGACGAAGGCTAGTCTGATGAGCCATTCGAATGAACAACTGCGCATCATGACGCATGCAAATAAATTCAACAGGAACTCCCGCCAAAGTCGCGAAACCCAAATACGTACTGACTTAAGCAGTGTTATTCTTTGCCATGATGGAGTTATAGTGCAATCGACCTCTCTTTATCAAAGGCTCATCTATTCAATGACAGCGAAGAGGCACCTTGTGATGCTATGGATTTTGTATAAATTTTCACTGAATCTGGATGACAGGCCCTTCAATGTGTTGAGTGACGAGCAGAAGTTTTATTGGCTTACAAACCTGAACATCAATATCGCCATAATCTACAAATCCAGTCACTAGCATTCCGCCAAGGATTGCCTGTTTTGAGCCCCAATCGACGGGTTGCCGAAACATGACGATTCGCGCAATTCACGGCGGCTCAGGGCAGGTAGCGTTGTTCAACAGCACCCGGAAATTGCGCTGCAATGTCTTTTAAGAACCTGGAAGGCAGGATGTATTTACATCGTACAGCATCTAATCATGGGTTATCCTCCTTGTTTTTATACTAATGGAGTCGTTGTGAAAAATATGCGCCTAGAAATGCCGCGTAACGTGAAAACATTCTAAAGGCTTCTCACGAGGAACAAATAGCTGGACACTTCGGCTTTTGTCGCGTTCTGCAGAGAGTACTGGGCAAATATTACTGGCCGCATTTTTTCGCTTACTTTGGACACTACGTCTAGAGTGGCAGTGACTGTGGCAACGTCGAATATGCCACCAACGAGACTTGCAGGGTTTATACAGGTAATTTTAGACCCGAGACCTTTTCAGGAGATTAGTACAGACCGTTTTTGTGCGCCTCCTAAGATCGATACCCGGTGATAATTTCGTGATCAGAAGAAACTGGCAACTTTATTCGTTACGCTGAATTGAAAGGACCTCAGAAGTTGCCAAATTCTTTCTTCAAAACTCTTGCTTTGCCTCGGTGTTTCCGGAGGTCTCAGTATAAGCCGAGGACCTGCGTTTACTGTCGAGGTCACGTACGATATTCTCAGAACGCAGAAACGAACCATCTATAAGAAAGATTGGTTATCACCGACATACTAATGACCGAGCGGAACACGAAAAGCCCGCCACCTATGTCAACGCCTTGCACAAGACCTGGTATGCCATATTTCGTAACGCCGACTTGCTCAGAGCATCGCGGGGCAAGAATGCGCGCAAATGACATTATTTAGGCTCGTCCACTGGAAAGAGGCCACAACCTCGACAGGGCCTGAAATGGCGAAAATGTTTAACTCGCGTAGCACTGGAATCAAAGAGGCAACGTCCTTACCTTTTCAGCAGTACGTCAGAACTATCGCTTACGCTACGAGATATAAGCAAAGACACAAATTCTGAGACATTACGCATGGACTAGCGTCCCCTGTGACCAGTGGAATTGGAGAGTCTTGCCTGCGAGTTGCGTTGCCCTCGCGAGACGTGCTCCTACGGTGTGAACGCTCGACTAAGGTTAGTGTCTCGCGCAGTTTCTCGGCAGTGGAGTCAACAGACGAGGAGTCCTCTGGGGCCGAATCTTCATCCACAGAAGGCCTGCCGGAAGACAGAAAAACATTAGGTTAGATGATAACATGGCTGCGCCCGAAAGCTAGCATGCTCACAGGAGAACAACAAAACCACCGATAGCACATTACAAAAAGCAGGCTGCCATGAGATACAAAATGTATCATTAGCGTACTGTATATCAATATGCGATCAAGCGATGTCACACGCTAGAGCAGCAATTTCGGTAAAATGTGATTCAAGGCAACCAAACGAGAACATGAGGTACATACGTTCAGTAGCGTGGTTTTTTGAGCTTGTTGGTACATGATTCCAATACACTATAGCGCAGCAAAAGACGACGACACAAGAGACAAGAGTGTTCATCTCTTGTCTTTTGTGTCCTCGTCTTTTGCTGCGCTATAGTGTATTAGGTACATACGGTTAAGCCAAGTAAAAGGTACAAGATTTGATAATAAATAGCTAAACGATTTCTGAAGAGGACAAAGGTATATGTAGCAATTCGACATACAATCGGGACAACCAGATGACAGCTTACGGTACAGCAGATAAATAGCGACTTGTCCTGTCTACATTGTTCCTCGTGTCACGTTGTTGCGTCCTTAAATCTTACATGAAAAGCTGCACCAACTAGCCTGCAATAACGTCCTTGCACATAAGACAACTTGGCTATTCTCAGCACATGGTGGAAAGTGGGATAAAGAAATAGCAACTTTGTACAGGCAACAACATTCATCTAGCAAATTTTACTTCCGAAGAAGATACACTTAATGCCTGCAATTGAGCCACCACACATCGCAGTTAGGAAGCAGAAACGTCTGCGTTTTTCTAAGGATGACGAGATTGCGGGCATGCACCAGCGCTGTAGGAAAAACAAATTGCCAGAAGGTCATTGCGAAGCCGGCTTTTAAAGAACATGAAGGAAAGTGATTCTGAACTATACAAAGAGACTATGCGTTCTTTGTAACAACTGAAGCTCAAACCAGCTCTGGATGACGTTGAACGTAATATCACAAGATTGACGGGAAAGTTTAACAAATACCTCTCATAGAGTGTTCGTGGGACTACAGGCCCTTGCATTATTTCCATATCATCGCTCTCGAGTGAGAATAATCGCCCTTCGAGTAAAGCGAAAAATTTCCCGTGCATTTTTCAGTGCGGCGTGTGAATGCATGTAAGGTGGCAAGAGAAAGCGAAGGCTTGCCTGGAGGCTGCGACGCTCGCAAAAGTTATCGCTTTCCCGCCTGTAGTGGGACGACGTGGGGCAGCATCCCCTTTAACTCGACAGCCTTCCCTGGCATTGAAGTCTTCGGCATTCGATGCCATGGAAAACTTTGCCGATGATCCTCCACGCTCTGGAGACCTGCGGACGACAGCAAAAGATGCCTTTCAGTAGAGATACTGGCTGTAATTTGAGGACTAGAGCCCAGTAGTAATTGGCCAAACGACATAATCTGTAAACGAAGCTGTTGCTCATTTCAATTCAGTGTTGGACTTGCTTTCAGTAACTCGCACTTTTTTGGGGAAGCTTTGGTTCTTGCTTTTGAATGCCAGGACGACAAGATTCCAGTGAGAAACACTCTGAAATACTACGCGATACCGTAAGTAGCTCGCTCAGTTGAAAAGGCGTCGCCGTCGCCGTAAACCGGATTTAGGAACTTCAGCTTGACAAAAATACACACGCAATTTCATATCTAAATTTTCGCACAGCCATTTGCGCAAAGTTAGGGGCGGTATCACATTGCCGCGATCTATCAAAATGCTGATTTGTTCTTTTTTAACAACCGCTTGTACGCGGTCTAACATTGTGATTCTAGCGCGCGGATAAATTCTGTAGTCTTTGTATGATCATGCTAATTGTCGGGAGAGGCGGCTTAATCACTTCCTTTGTTGCAGCACGTGATTAGAGATGTATATAGACGAAATCCACCCCAATGCGCTTGTATATGTTTTTAATAACGTTGTGTATTGCCTCAGGGCCTAATTGAATATGTAAACACATTTTAAAGGGGTAATAAATGAAAGAAAAAGGTTGGCTGTTCCAGACAGCGATGATAAGGCCCCTGCATCCAAGCAATGTTCAAAGCTGTGTTTTTCGGCGAAAGGCTCACTGCCGTTAGGTGCCGAATTCACGACGGCTTCAGTGCCGGGAAAACCCACAAGTGGCGAATATCTGCCTCATGATTTTGTGACTTGCAGACAGGGTATCCTGGATTTTTATACAAATATCGGTATTGAGGCCATGTTCATGTTACAGAAGGTGTGAGGGCAACTCCGACCCGGATCCTCCGCAGCGCAACTTCCTCTGTGCGGGTAAGGCAGCAGGGGAGGGTTACCGCACACGATGGCACAAGAGCACGTGTGCGGCGCTTGTAGTTCTACAATGTTCCATGTTATGCTGGTCCCTGTTCACGGTTTTATCTAGATATTTCTCCCAGTTTTAAAATTCAGCGCGGATAAGTGAAACACGCATTCGTAGATCGACGACCTCCGAGCACACTTGTGTGTGTATCGCCGCTGTCGATTGTTTAGTTCTTTTGCGACCGCAACTCAGCCCAAATAAAGATTTTATTCCTGTGGATTTCAAGTCTTCCTATGTACCACCGAAGGCATTGTCACCACTTCATGGCATCTGGTGGAGATGTTGAATTCGATCAATGTGAAATACCCTCGAAAATGCCGGACGAACAGAAACCCCTACTGGTCTTTGTGCAGGCCCGGGAGCCCCCACATTACATGAACTACCCACTGAAGATGCACAAGACCGCATGAACCTCTTAGACCGCCTGGCAGAGTACAATGGCTGGAACGACACTGCGAAGCTATGGCAAGTCTGCGTTGCTCTTGAAGGGTCTGCAGAGTTTGGCTCGAAAAAATCATGAGAACTCTTTGAAGGACTGGGAGACATTCGAGACTGAGTTTTTCACGGCCTTTGCAAGTATCCTCGAGGAACGAGCCTAGGCGCTACTTCATTCAAGACTTCAACCCCCAAATGAGCCTGTTCTGGCTTAGGTTGAGTAGATGAATCGCTTCTTTCATCATGCCGACCCTAAGATGACCGAGAGAGAGAGTTACACCTTTCATGCGAGGTTTTAAAGTCGCTTTTTGCAGATGTTCTCAGAAATCCGCCAAAACCCATGTCCGAATTTGAAAGCGAAGCATCCGTCATGGAGAAAACGATGGGCACCAAGATGTGCCACATGATGTGCCACTACAACCGGCCTGCGCAAGCCAATACAGCAGCGCATCCGGTAGGGGAGACAGCCCTCTGGACCTCATACGCGAAGTCATCCGTGAACAGTCCCAACTAACAACACTTATGGACATCGTCTGAGAAGAGGTACAGCAGCAAAGCAGCAATGGGCGATAGTTGGTTTATCATTTTAAGAATTTTCGCGCTGCGCTATACACAAACACACAGAAAGCAGAAACCACGTACAAATGACCAGCGCGTACTGACAACTATGGTTTATTCATGACAGGGTTATATTTAAAACAGTCCACGCACATTCTCTAATGCGAGAAATCTCGCAAACTCACCACACAGCCAGTCATGCAGCGTCACATACCTACGCACCTACGCTCCTTTATTATCTTTATATCATAACTTGTTAGTATAACTGATGGTGTGCTTACGCAATTATCTTCTCCGGCTTCCCATATCTGAAACGCTTCTATTAATTCTCTCTCTTTTCATTCTTTTAAACGGCCTAAGATGGTGGTTCCTTCAAATTCTGGATTCCATTTGTGTTATGCTAAGAAGGCATGACATAAAGATAATAAAGGAGCGTACTTGGTACTTAGGGATGTGACACTACGTGTGCGATGCGTTTACGAGATTTCTTGTATCAGTGAATGATCAGTGAAGTATCAGTGAATAGTTGTCAGTGTGCGCTAGTCCTGTGTACATGGTTCCTGCTTTCTTGTGTGTCTGTGTCCAGCGTAGCACGAATATTCTTGAAAAGGTACAGCAGGTCTTTGGTACGCCAACCGAGACGGCCACTCCTGAGCAATCACCAACCGTGAGTTACGCCGACGTGCTACGTAGCTCGCCTCTGCGAGGTGTGACGATAAGCCCCCTCGCTTCCCTCCTGTTGTCGAACGCCGCTCTGGGCCCAGCTAGCCAAGCCTACTAACGGCTTTCAAGTCCCAGAAAATGGGACGCCTGGAGGACTTCTAGTAACTGACCACTCTGCTTCCAAGGTGGTGAGGCTGAACACATCTTCAATCACTTTCCGCAATGACGTTACGGCCTCTGTGGTTTCGACATCGATGCCCCACGGCCCTGCCCTTGCGAGCAACCACAAGAAATCGGCGACGTTTTGCTAAGGGGAGAGCACGCGTCACCAAGACATCTGTTACGCTCCACATCGCTGCTCAGGTGCGGCTTTGCATCATCGTGATGACGCTACGGGCAAGGAAGGTACCTTAGTCCGAGCAGGGGACGCAGCCCACGCCGAGGAAATTGAGGTGAACAACTTTTGAAAGTGAGGTTTCTTTAGGGCGAAACACAGATCGTCCACCGCCGACACTCGATCGTCCGCAGCCGCCGCCGAAGACGCCGGCAGTACATTGCCGCACGACGACAACGTCGACAATAACACGACCAGACTTCAACCTGAAACCGCCGGCCCGCGAAGTGACAAAGATAGGTGCCACTTCGCCTATGAGGAGCTGATATCGTGGGCCATATCGTGTGCAAGGATGGCGTTTGCCCATACCCCCAGAAAAATGCTGCGATGCCAAGTTTCCACAGCCTTCCGACGAAAAAGCCTTGCGCTGTGCGCTCACTATCTCCTATTTGTCAGGAAATTTTCGCGCATCGCGGAACTCTTGACGCAACAAAGACTGGCGTGCCTTTAAAATGGTAAGCGCCGCAAGCGGAAGCCTTCCAGAGACTTAAGTGCCGCTTACACAGCCCTCTTGTCCGCGGGCCAAATACGCCGAGATAGAAATACATACCGACGCAAGCAGCGCCGCCCTAGGTGTAGTCCTCGTTTAAAGATCTAAAGGACAAGAAAGAGTTATAGCGTACGCCAGCCGTTCCCTGCCGCAAGCCGAATCGAATTACTCGACGGCTGAGAGAGTGCCTTGCGATTATCTGGGCAACTTCAAAATTCGGTCCCAGCCTATATAGCCGACCATTTAAGATAATAAGCGATAACCACGCGCTCTGCTGACAAGTTTGAAAAACTCTCCGGCCGCCTTGCCTAATGGAGCCTACGTCTTTTAGAATTTGATGTGAGTGTAGTATACAAGTCTGGCCGCAAGAATTCTGACACAGACAGCTTATCCCTTGCGCCCGTCGACGCTACTCCGAAAGAAGACGACGGCGATGTCTTTTGGGGACTGGTATTAAGCGCCAGCAGTTTCCCTCAACAGCGATCAGGACCTGATCTGAAAGACCTAGCCGATTACGTAGACGGAAATACCGATTCCCATCACGCTCTGTTCAATAGTCAGGAGGCATCCATTGCATTACAAAATGACGTCTTTGTTAAGAGCTTTGCATCCAACAGAACTGCAAACTGTCTGGTTGTGCCTATAAATCTGAGAGGAACTTCTCCAGACGTACCACGATGAGCCAACGGTGTATTATACCGAATCCGAGAGAAGTATTATAGGCCATGGTTAGCTCTCATTGTCGCCCATTATGACAAAACCTGCCGTGAATGTCAGTGACGCAAGCCACTCCGATGAGACCTGCCAGCCTACTGAACCCGATACCACCCCTAACTAGGCACTTTGACCAAATATACAGGGACCTCCTATTGGACCCTTCCCAAACTCGTCGAAGAAAAACAAGTGGATCATTGTGGCCACTGTTTACACGACCCGGTACGCAGATGAAAAAAGCCCTGCCCAACGTTTCTGCAATGGAAGTCACCAAGTGTGTCGTCGATCAAATTCTCCTCGGACACGGCGCCGCAGAAGTGCTCCTCACGGACATGGGACAGCATTTACGGCGAAGCTCACTCAAGCCATCATAAAGTAGAGCCAGACCAGCCACCGGAGGACGACCGCCTATCCCCTACGGGCAAACGGTTTTACAGAACGTCTAAATAACACTATTGAGGACATGCTTGCTATGCACTTCGACACGAAACGCAAGACCTTGGACGCCATCCTGTCGTACGTGGTCTTCGCGTATGACGCGGCCATCCAGGAGACAACCAGGGCGATGCAGTACAAGCATGTGTACGGCAGGGCGCCCACGATGACGCTCGACACTATGCAACCGCACGTGACAGAAGACAACTCCGATGTCGCCGCCTACCTGGAGCGTGCCTGTGAAGCCCGATGACTCGCCCGGCTGCGCATAAAAGACGAGGAAATCACCGGCACCCGGTGGTACAAGTTGCGATGACGCGACGCAGAGTACAGGCCGCGAGACCAAGTGTGGGTCTAGACGCCGGAATGACGTCGTGGACTGAGTAAACTATTCTTGCATTTCGAACTTCGGCCCATACAAGTCCTTCGGCGCATCGGCAGCTTAATTGTGAAGTCATCGCCGACAGCATGACCGCCTTCCAGCGGCACATGGCGCGCCCAG
Organism: Amblyomma maculatum; assembly: GCF_055883805.1. NCBI lineage: Eukaryota > Metazoa > Arthropoda > Arachnida > Ixodida > Ixodidae > Amblyomma > Amblyomma maculatum. Next base: position 178,281,803 of record NC_139347.1, on the reverse strand, counting down.
AACTCGTCCACGTGCGCCTAAAGTCTTACTAAGCGCACTAAGGAACGAAAGTTGCTTTAATTTCTCCCTTTTTTTTGTTTACTTTTACGTATCTTTTTAATTATCGTGGCGATGCCTTTTTTAGGGAAAGTAATACCGTAATCTATTCAAATGTTTATTCTCTTTCGACAGCCGCCTGCATGCGGTGCTATCATTGTGAATCTAGCGCGCAGATCAACTCTGTATTCTTTGTTTTTTTATGCTCATTGTCGCCAGGCGTGGCTTTATCACTTGCTTTGCTTTGGCAGGTGATTCGAGATGTACCTCGAATGAGTTCAGCCACGCGCTTGTATTTCATTGTTCGCAGTTTTCACTAGATGCTTCAACCTGAAACGGACATTCGTATATTTACCACGAGCAAGATTGTTGCTACCCAGCCAGCACAAGAGCCCGGGCCAATATTGTCAGTTAGTTGGCACAGATCACCCCTATGTAGGCCCAGCGCTGCCATCTTATGGCTGGTATTGGTTGTGCCATTCTATAACACGTCCAACACTGGCCCTGAGGATTCCATTGGTAACCAATATTGTTCGTACCTATTTATATTGATAACAACATTGGCCCGTCATATCCGATGCCCTGACAATATCGGTTGTACCATTATACGAGGATGGCAATGATGGGCCTGGATATCCGGAGTACCACCAGTGTTGGCGCTGCCATGAGATAAGGATGGCTATAACGGACAGCATTAGCCATCATTCCACTGATGTTGGCCAATATTCGACATATGCTGGACAATAATGTGAGCTCTGTTACAATGGCCCGCCAAAGTCAGATATACACTGGCATACCTTACATATCAACAGTATTGGCATTGCCCTTTCATAAGGATGGCTATATCGAACAGCGTTAGCCATTACTCCACCGACGTTGGCTAATATATGCCATATGCTGGACAATACTGTCAGTTCTGTTACCATGTCCCGCCAAATGCATTAGCACACACTTCAGTCAAAATTGTCTTGTATATTTCACCTGCTGGCAATATTGATGCAAATTAGCATGTGGTGGAAATATTTCGTGGGAAACCGCATTAGCGTGCTTTTGCGGTTGGCAGGCTCGTTTAATACTTGGAGTCGTTAACTGTGCTGTTGTAATTGATGTTTTCAAGTTACCTTTGCAATTTTAAATACTTCGGAAATCTTGTGTCTAAATAGTCTTGTGAAGTTCCGCGGTGCTGGTTTCAATCGCGTTTGCTTTAATCCCACCTAGCTGTTTTTGATGTTGGTTGGGATTACACCATGTTCTTTTCACTAGATCTTCATTGACTTAAGCTGGCACTGTGATCAATCCACATGTATACTGTGACGAATTTGGATGAGACCGACAATCGGTCAACGGCTTCAAATATCAATACGTTCACCACCGTTTGCTGGTCCGTCAGGGCGGCGGCGGCGATAAATAGCTCCACGCCGACCGGTAGATTAAAAATAATCAAAACGACATGTCATATATCGTGCGTAGGCAATGGTGCTGTTTTTTTTATTCTCTTCGGCAATGGTCTAGGTTCTCTCATAGCTGCTCCCGTGGCGATTCCTGCGGCTCTGGGTGAAGAGAATTCCAAAAGTTGTAGCAAATTTCTTTGCCCCCGAGTGTATTAGATTTAACAACAGTGGCTTCAAGCAGACGATTACCGCAGGACACGCATGCAGTGCGATGCAAAAAATGAGCGACAAGCGTCGGCATATTAAGGCTCATACGTGACTCAGATCGACTATGGCGAGCGCGCTTCCATCGAAATAAACTTTAAAAATACACTAGGCCGTTTAAGCTATACGAATACGAAGCATCGCAGCACATAGTTTCGCTTAAACGATTTAACAGTGGTGATCTAAATTAAAGCTGGGTTATTGAGCGGTAAATTAAACGTCGGTCCGCACATGCATGGACGTTCCCACATATGGCAAATCGTATCGACGCTTCCTGCTTCGTTGTCGCTCTAAGAAGAGAAGTATTAGAAAACAAATGGAGAGAAAACATTGCACGTACAATCTCAGTATGAATAATATTAAGGTTATGCTGAAACAAATAACTGGGTTACAGTTTCACTTTTCTTCATCGCACTCGTTCGCACATTTGTTTTTTCTCAAGCGTCCGCCCTGTTGACGACACACCGCGCACTTCTGTTCCAGTCCACTGACGGCACTCACTCGCGCCGAAATATGAACGATCTGTTCGCTGCTTGCGAGGTGCATTGAAAACATCACAAACAAAGGAAGAAAAACATGGAGGCACGGCGCGGCGCCGACTTGCCCGAGTGGATGCGCTCTGCAGGCGGGGTTGTCGGGTTACACGCTGCGCGATGCAATCAAAGACGCTGGCCGTGACGATCCACGTGTGGTTCAAGGGGCACACGGCCGCCGCCCGGGCGGGAATTTACGACGCAATGCGTTAGTACGCAAATCGGAGCTCGGGAGACCGAGCTCCGACTGTCTAAATCCAGCGTCGCTCCGGCGCCCTTGCTTACCCGAGCGCCACGGCGGCAGTCATGGAGTACGCCGTAGTTGGGACGAACGCTTCCTCAGCCGAATTCGAAACATCAGATTAGACGACAATTGTTTCTTACCGTACCAAGAACCCAAAAGTTGAGTCATTAACACCTCAGAAGAAAAATGAGCACTCCGAGAAACCGAAGGCGAAACCTCTCCCACCGCTACATGCCAAGAAACCGCTACCCCGACTCCCGGAGAAGGACTATAAAATCATCTACAGACCAACGGGTGGCGTAGACATCACGCGCTACACCGAAAAATCTATCAGACAAGCGATCGCAACAGCGAGCGGTGTCACCGCGTCCGCGGCCGAAAACGACCAATCTAGAACTAACTCTGCAAAAAATGTGATCACCATATCGACGCCGATGCAGGCAAACGCACTACGCTATGTCGATGTCAAGCAAATCAAAATAGCAGGCAAAGACATTTTTATGACCTCGTACATCGCCCCTCCGGACAGGGCCCTGCAGGACATTATCTATAGGGCTTACGATGGCGAAACGCACCAAGAAATGATGACCGAATTCCGAAAAAGACACCCTGACATCGTTCAAGCACGCACCATGGGAAGAACATCAAAGTCCCTCCTGCTTCACTTCGACGCGGACGAACTCCCAGATAGCATCGTCTACTTCGGAGTCCTGTACCCAGTTTACCCCTTCATTCCCAAAGTAGAGGCGTGCACAAACTGCAGAAGAGTCGGCCACAGAAGAGACGTATGTCCGGAGCCACCGCAACAACGGTGCCCGTACTGCGCCAACCAACACCTGAAAGAAGAAGTCTGCTACCCGGTCTGCATTATCTGCGGAAAAGGGCACGGCACAGGCGATAACAGCTGCAAGAAGCGATTTCAACGACACCAAACGAAAAAGTCGGAGCACCAATCAAGACCCAAATCACGGATATGTGACGACCCAACATCTACCGAAAGGAAGGACCGCTCGAGCTCCTTCCCGTCCTTGGACAGCGGACGCAGCAGCAGCCGTAGCGGACGGAGCAGCAGCGGCGGATGGAACGGAAGCAGCAGCAATGGAGGAGGCGCCAGCACTAGCAGCCGGACTCAGAGCCCCGGGCCGAAACAGGTGAGCTGGGCAGGAGTGGCCTCTCATGGGAAGGGGATGGAGCTGCAGACATTACAGTCTAAACTAGATCAGGCACTCCACCACATTCAAATTCTCACGGATCGAATCAAACACTTGGAGAAGGAAAATAGTAAACTAAAAGCACCCGCCATATCTAAGGACCCACCTCCGAAACCACTCCCATTGTCGGAAGTCACAGAAATGGAAACTACTGTGACCGCCTCAGTCGGAACCCCAGTAAGCGTAGTTAGCAAGAAAGAAACACCTCGCAAAAAACGAGCAGTAGCAGCAGACGTAAGAAATACTTCAGTGGAGGATAGAGCCCCAAAACTCGAACAAAACGTGGAGGAGCACAGCCAGAAACTCGATAGTCTAACCCAAAGAGTTGATAATTTAACACAAAGACTCGAACAACACATACAGGATGTAAATCCCAAGTTCGGAGTAATTGACGCCGTTTTACAGGAAATTTTACACCGGCTTCCCCCTTCAGCTCAAGGGGCGCCAATCGATCTATCCCAGCAAAATGGCCAATCCTAAAACCGTAACAATTTGGCAGTGGAACTGCAGGTCTATGCGCAACAAAAAAAATACAAATCTGCAGTTACACGTTCAATCGCAATCCGAAAAACCTGACGTTATAGCGATTCGAGAACCCAGAATGTCTCGACTAAAACTGCCAGGGCACCGGGCGGTTCTTCCATGTCACATCAAAGAACAGCCCTTAACCACTACGTTGGTACATAGAAATCTTACCGTGGTTAATCACGAGATTGAAAACGTAGAGCTCGATTGTATAATTATTGAAATTCTGTCTAGCAGAAGAAACTCCTCTTCTCTGTTCGTACTAAACGCATACAGCCACCCCAGGGCACCGGCTGGACCAGCGAAAGCCGCTATACTCAAAACCCTCCAAATCGCAGGCCAAAACCCAACCCTAATTGTGGGCGACTTCAACGCTCAACACGTGCAATGGGGACACGCAACCATATCCAGGAAAGGAACGACCCTAATGGATTTTATCCAGCAAAGAGGGCTCACCCAATACATGGACCCCATGCAACCTACTAGGATAGGCAACAGTGTGACCAGGGACACGTGCCCGGACCTAACGATGGGCAAAAATCTCTCAGACTTAAGCTGGAGCAACACCAGACAAAATCTGGGAAGTGACCATTATATCATAATGTCTAAAATCACCATTGCCAATCTCAAACCCCAACCCAGAAAAAACAAAATCACCGACTGGGACAAACTTAGGACTATCCGCGACCAAAATAACGAACCAATCATAGACTTAGAACACTGGACACAGACCGTCCTATCGGATGTGGAAAAGGCCACTAAGGAACTAGTACATGACTAAGGCGTAAATACGGTTGACAGCCGACTTACGCACATGTGGGAGGCAAGGCAGAGCCTAGGAAAAAGATGGCTTAAGCAAAAATATAACAAAAAGCTTAGAAACAGGATCGTCACACTCACGAAAGAAATTCAACACCACACTGCAGAACTAGCGAGACAGCAGTGGAACCATATCTGTGAAAATGTGAATGGCAATCTAGGCACGAGGGAGACGTGGAATCTTCTGCGGCATCTCCTTGATCCGGAATCCAACAAGGCTACCACTCAAAAGGAAATCACCAAAATTTTAAACATAGACACAGGCACGGATCAAGATATTATAGACACGCTACAGCAGAAATACTTCTGCACAACCCGTGAGACGAAGTCCCTGCCCGATTATAACGGAGAGCCTAACTCCATCCTGGATGCTGACATAACAATGGCGGAAATAAGAGCAGCCCTCTTTAAGGTACGTACAACATCCGCCCCAGGAGAGGACGGCCTTAACAATAAGACACTCAGAAATCTAGACGACGCTTCTATCACAGCCCTCGCGGACTTTGCGAACGAGTGTTGGAGGGAGGAAAAACTCCCAGCGTCTTGGAAACATGCCATCGTTAAATTCATCCCAAAACCTGGCAGAAAGCTCGCACTCAAAAACCTCAGACCTATTTCGCTTACTTCTTGCATAGGAAAACTGATAGAGCACGTCATACTAGACAGACTCCAGTCCCACATGCAAAAAGAGAATTTATATCCAAACACTATGGTCGGCTTTAGACCACATTTATCAACACACGATGCGATGCTAAGACTAGCAAACGAAGTCCTATCTCATGAGCAAGAAAGGAGTACCAGGGCAATCCTAGCCCTAGATTTAACCAAAGCCTTTGATAATGTTAAGCACAAAGCAATCCTAGAATCTCTTTCACTGCTGAATGTAGGCGCAAGAACGTTTAACTACATCAAGGACTTCCTATCCGATAGGACGGCTAAAATTCAAATTGGCACTATCAAATCTGACACCTTCACTTTAGGAAATAGAGGAACTCCGCAAGGATCGGTCCTCTCCCTCTTTTTATTCAATATAACCCTAATCAAAATGGCACGCGAACTCGCAAGAATCCCAGACCTAGAACACTCTTTGTACGCGGACGATATCACCCTTTGGACCACCAAGGGGAGTATTGGCACGATACAAGATACGCTACAACAAGCGGTAGACGTAGTCGTAGAGGAGGCGCAAACCGCGGGACTCGCGTGTTCCTCCCAGAAATCTGAATTACTCATTCTACATCCAAAGCATCAAAGAAAGAATAAAGCGCCTGCGATCAAAATCTACGCGGAAGGTGCAGCCATCCAAGAAGTGGAATCACTAAGAATCTTGGGAATGCTCATACAGTCAAACCAAAAAAACGACACACTAATTAAGAAACTGAAAAACACCGTCAACCAAATTTCCCTCCTCCTCAGACGAATTGCGAATAGGCGTGAAGGAGTTAAAGAAGCTGAGACCAGGAAACTAGCAGAAGCCTTCGTTCTTAGCAGACTTATCTACTCTACACCATACGTCACCCTCACAGTTAGAGAAAGAGACGACCTGGATTCACTAATTAGGCAGTCCTATAAAATTGCGCTTAACCTCCCTCGCAATACCCCAAATGAAACACTACTAAAGTTAGGAATTCATAACACCTTAGCGGAAATGATGGAAGCACACCTCACCGCTCAATACGAACGATTATCAAGCACTGAAACGGGACGTTTCATCCTAAAAAAAGCAGGAATACAATATGAAGGGACCCGGGCCCACACTTTGCCGATTCCAAGACATGTGCGCGAGCAATTAATAGTCCGTCCTCTGCCTAAAAACATGCATCCAGAATACGATACGGACAGAAGAAAGGCTAGGGCAAAAAAATTACACGAAAGATTTTCAGTACAGAAAGACACGGCGCACGTGGACGTGGCAGAACATGCGGACAGAGATGCCTTTTCCCTGGCAGTTGTCGATCATCGAGGTTCTCCCCTCGCGTCGGTGACAATCAATAGAACAAAATTTCCGGAGGAGGCGGAAGAGGCTGCCATAGCTTTAGCCATTACCTCCACCACTGCCAAATACATCCTTAGCGACTCTAAAATCGCAATTCGAAATTTTGCAAAAGGAAGGGCCCACTCCGCAGCCATCAAAATCTTACAAAAAATCTCCCATACCCGCCTTATCACATTGATCTGGGTCCCTGCCCATTCGGACCATCCTGGGAATGAGGCAGCGCACCAATTTGCCCGAGGATTCGTAGTTAACCGGGAGGTGCGCTGCCCTGAGCTCAGGTCGGCCAGGGAGTGGATGACAACCTACAAAGAAATTACTACCCACTTCAAGAAAGAAAGACAAATCTTCCCAGAACCACATCGATCTCTAAGTAAAACACAACAAGTCACCTGGCGGCAGCTTCAAACAGACACTTTCTTTAATCCGTACATGTACTCCATATGGTTCCCAGAGCAGTTCAGCCCTGTCTGTTCTTTCTGTGGACATCAAAAGGCAGACACACCACACATCCTATACTCATGTAATCAAGACAAGCCATCACAGAGTCTGCAGCTCTCTACCCAATCTCAGTGGGAGGCCGTGCTGCTCAGCTCCGACCCGGAGGTTCAACTCCGAGTGACGGAGCGGGCCGAAGAGGTCGCCGAACGACATCGTCGGTCGGCCACCTGGCGTCCGGCCTAGAAGAGGAGCCCACCGCGGGGACGGGAACGTCAACCCACCCCGCGCCTACGACCTCTTCTTTAAATAAAGTTTACCTCCTCCTCCTCCTATAAGGCTCTATTTCTTTCATATATCTATTTGACATACGTAGAGCTAGCGTAACTTACGTCTTAGGATTTGCGAGAGTAGACCATTCTATACGTGTATAATCAAAAATACGACTGCAATGACCATGGCGCATTAATCACTGATAGAATATCGCACACATACGGTACTGGTAAATGCTCTATGATTATCTTGAAACACTCATTCGGCAAACGAGTACGCCAGTTATTTGCTAAACAAGCCGCGAATATTCAAATCACTGCAGTGGCAAAAATGATCGTAGAGCCAGCTAGAGTCGCCCGCGGCACGGCGACGGGCCGGCTTCCACATTTCACAAGAACTTGAAACGCGAAATATATCCGCGTGGGGCTTTGTCACACTGAATTTCATAGGAAATCAAAATAGCTTCCTGTAGCAGCCAGTATACAAGAACGGCAGCTCAGCAAAACAACATTTGATTGAACGCCATGCAAGTGCATTGATAGCATAATTTTTGAATTCCTGGATTATTTTTTTTTGCACAAGTGCAAAAAAAAGAAGTCTGTAACGTTTCTCCGCTTTTATTCACACCCCCAATTTCGCGATTCCGTCGTCGTTCACTGCATTACAATGCTTGCGCTACAAATGGCAAGAAGGAATAACTGTAGAGTTCAAAAACTAAATAAAGCAGTCGTTGTTTTACAATTAAGCTTAATTCGGTATCAAAGCTTATTATTCTCTAACTACCTTCGTGGTGGAAACGTTACAAGCGTGCGCGGGGAAGGGAGGATTATTTTTTTACAAATATTGTGTATGGAGAGAAGATACCCACAGGTAAACTGACTTGTTTGCATTAGAACGAAAAAAAATGTGAAAGACAGGAAACACAAATAAAATACGAACAGGTACAATGTGTATATTTACAACTGGATTAAAATGACACAGCTTTGTTTCGCACACGCTCGTTCGCATAGTTTTCCAGCGCCTGCTCTCCGTGCTGACGCACCGCTCAATCCCGTCCTCGCGCACTTCGCACTCCTGTTGTTCCCCGGATCGCACTCTCTCACCGCATGCGATGCGAGCAAGGTCCGAGGTTGCATGCGCGCGTCGAAGTCCACGCAGGTGCGCCAAAGCGGTGGACGGGTCGACGCACCACTCAGGGTCCAAGGGGCGGACGGCCGCCGCCCAGGGGAAGGAATTGCGCAGTAATAAAAAAAAAAACGCTAACAGACTGGAGACTTCTTTCAAAAATTTCCGGGCTCTCATAACAGGTTGCATAGAGAAATGTGCTTTTACCGCATTTTCTTGGCCAATAAAATATACGCAAGAAACTAAACTGTGAGAAAGAAACAAGCGCCTAATGAATCGGGCCAACAAATGACTAATCTGTGAGATAGAATGATGCTGACGGGGCGGATATATGAGAAAAAATGTAAGCATGGTATGCAACTAGCTTATAAAGAGGTGGCAAGTCGTGGTACTGAGATGCTTAGCTCAATAATTTTCAACGAACTTGCTTCAAATCCTCATTTCAGGGTGATTGAAATATTCCACTCGATTGAGCACTATTGTATGAAAGCATTTTCGTTGGTATGCTAAAAGTGAGCAAACTATTCGTAGTAGAACACAGCATTCACAAAATACAACTTGAACAGGTTTGGGTGTTAGAAACAAAACAGCTCGGCGCCTCTCCAGGGCGACGACGCGCTTCGCTGCTGGCACAGAGCCCTACATAGATGGGCAGCCGCAGAGCGCATCCATGTTGCTGCTGCTGAAAAGGCGATTACTAAAAAGCTCGAAGGATGACGCGACAATCGCTTAGCCGGCATGACGGCGACAGTTGTACTTTGTTTCAAAGAGGGCGCTCCGTCCGAGGCACACGAAAGAAGTCTCGCAAGGAAAAAAAAACATATTGTACGTCGACGCGACCACATACAAAGAACAACGCGGAGCGGTAGCCAGTGTGGTTGATCACAAGCTTAAAGAAGTCAACTGCGCCTCGATCAAGAGTAACAACATTCTCGAGGCTGAGGAAGCGGCAATCGCTCTCGCTATCACCCACCAGGGTGAGGAGGCTACCACAAAAATAATTACGGACTCGCAAGAAGCATGCAGAAGGTATAGCAGCGGACGCATATCCACTGTGGCCATCCGCATACTCAAGGCAAGAAAAATCATCTTTTCGAGATGCTACATAACGTGGACACCAGGCCATGGGACTGTCAAGGGTAACCAATGTGCCGACGCCAATGCCCGAGCATACGCCAACCGGGGGGCGCACAACGACGGGGAACCGGACGCAGTCACTAGACGCTATGGAGCCATCCTTGAACATCAAAGAGCCTTTAGGAGGATCTATCCACCTCCCCACGAACACCTCAATAGAGAGCAGTCGGTTGCCTGGAGACAGCTACAGACTAACACATACCCCAATGTGAGTCTACTCAGTAAAATCCACCCCACTACTTATGAAAATAAATGCCCACTATGCGGAGAACCCCCTACACTCTACCATGTTACATGGGCCTGTCAAAAAACACAGGTAGCACCAATAAACACCACACCAACACCGGAGCAGTGGGAGGCTGCGCTGTCCTGCTCGACGCCTGACGACCAGCTCAAGCTGATTGACAGAGCGCGCAGGACGGCAAAGGCCACTGGGGCCCTGGACTGAGGGCCCCACGAACGCCGGGAGAATTCCCTTTGTGTAAGTAAAGTTTTTCGTTCATTCATTCATTCTTTCGTCCATCCAACGGCCACTCGTTCGCTCGGCTCGACGTTAGTTGGCACCGCGCACGGAAAATGCTTCTTTCTTCAAGAAATATTCCGTGTAAGTTTTCAAATTTTTTCATTCAGATTTCATCAAGCGTTTGTGTATATTGGAGCAAAATATTAGCCTCTTAGATTGAGAATTTTTTAAATTACAAGCGTTGTCTTACATTTCATTGCTGCTACAGGCTGCGTAAGCCATGTGCTAGGGAGATTTGTCTTCTTTTAGCATGTTTCTTACGTTGTTAACTTTTCAAAAGTGGTTCTCAAGTGTGCGCGACTTGATGCCGATCATTTTGCAGCTTGTTTCAAGTTAAACCGTTACTGTTTTGCAGAGTGCTGATTTTCTAAAGTAAGCAACTGCGTGGCATCGTAGCCCTAAAAGCCAACTTCGGATATTCACGGCGTTACAGTGGCTGGAACGGCGTATAGCCGTTGCGTGGCTCGGCCGCTCGGTTCCCTCGGGTGACCTCGGGCGGAGTCAACGGAGTCCGGCCAAAAGCATATTTTCTCGTGTCTGGTGCGATAGAACGCTAACCGCATGAGTCGCGCGGCAGCACGATGCGCAGTGCGCTGAGGACCGCTAAAGCATTGCCGCTCGGCGCTGTCGCCCAGGTTCTGGGTTTTTAGAAAATCGCTCATGATGCTGGAACCAGCTCGCCAGGCAGCTAATCGGAAAAAGGCTTCGGGGTACTCACCTTAGTTGTTTCTTTTTTTTTTTGCATGCAAAGTTTGTTTCCCTAGTCCGGTATGAGCGAAAATCCTGCAGACGCTCATTTTATCTGATCCGTGCATATATGAGCACATCGAGACGGTTTAGTAAAAGCTTGGTAGGGTAGTATTGCAAAACAAAAAATGCTAGTGTGGCTAGATATTGCTAATTTTCGAAAGTTGCAGAAAAACGCCACTGCTTTAAATCATGTCTGCATCGCAGTATAGTAGCACGCCGCTGCGCTGGGACCATTTTTTTTTTGGAAGGGGGGGGGGGGGGGGGGGGGCTCGACGCTTTTCAAGAAATTTCATCAGTGTTGCTGTTTAGTGCAAGAAACTGGATATAGCGTAACTATACTCATTTACCGAACGAGGAGGCGTCGCTAACAAAGAAAGGCTGAAATGCGTCTCTGTCGCTGAGGTCATTCGCTCTGTGCGATGTGCACCAGCGGCAGCGACAGGCGTTGGCGTCGTCGTCGCGCGATGCATCGCCAGAAATTGTCGCCTATTTTTTTCCTTCTGTATCGTTGCTTCAGTTGCAATAGATCAGTTGCAAAACCTACACGTCAGCTTCCCGGTGCGGCAGACATTCCTGCACAATGGCGGCATAGACTTTGGGGTTAATAATTGGGTACAGTGCTAGCACATCGCCTGACGGGTAGGGTAATTCCTGCATCTCTTGCCCAGTCGTCACAGTATTATTCGCATGCGCATTGTCGCCCCACTATTACCCTCTCCGGTTAGCGTCCCTTTTCTAAATTTTCTTTCTTCACCCCTAGGGTGACAGTGCGCCCCCCTTTATTCCAGCGTTAAGAATGCCCAAAAACCTTTCTCTGACAATGGCCTGTGCGTGGGGAACTGCATCCCAAGCAGCGCGGACTGTGGTAGATGCATGTACTGCACCTAACTATTATCCCTGAATCAGGTTCTGTCGCCACTGTGCACGAATTCTTGCCTCACAGGGAAGCCGACTTGTAGGTTTTGCAACTGGTCTGTTATAGCATCTCCAGCAGGGCCGGAGTCTTAAGTGTGAGCGCTGGGTGGGCTCAGGCAATTTCAGTTCCAGGCCGGGTTCGGGTTTGTAGCATGAGGCCCAGGTCGGGCTCAAAATTTATGCCCGTGCACACCTCTAGTCGCGTCGGTTGTGTAGCACACGTTTGGAGCCCGTGCCTGCTTTTAATTTTGTTCTTCGCACCATGACACTTTGCTCCAGCATCAAGACTGCATGAAACATCAGTATGCATTTTCCGGTCGTTATGCTAACTGATCGCCCCACCGCCCTGGAACAGCTATGTTATACCATGTGTAACATAGAGTTGCAATTAGTTCATTTTTTGAGACAGCTTTCAATTGAAAATATAGATTAACTAAACAGAGAAGAGCCGTGGTATGCTGTTATCGTGATTTAGAGGCATCGATTTAATGGAGACTTTCTTTCCTTGCATTTAGGGCTCTTTGCTCTATACCGCCCACAGTCCAGCTGCTCCACTTGTATCATCGCACTGCTTTTGCACAAGCAATCATCTGCCATCAAAGGGGTGCTGCCTGAATGTGAGGCAGACAACATCGTCAACATTTTGGCGCTGCAAACCTGTCAACAACTGTGGGAGCCTTGCCATCAAACATGCTGTGTGTAAGGAAACATTGCCTCGGTATGTAGGACACATTGCCTTTGTTTTGCATTATATAAAGGCTTTAAATGCTCTGCTGGCATTTTGCTACATGATTGCATGCTATATGACTTTTTCTGGGTTTTTAGCTCAAGACTTACTTGTTCAGAAGTCTTGCCCACAGTATGCAGAAAATAATATCCTTCATGTCCCTGGCAGTGCTTTAATAGCTGGTGCTATATTTCGTTGCTTTATTTCAACAGTATGTGACTATTTCAAGTTGAGGCATGATTGAGTCAACCTGTGTAATAGCACAATAACAGACATAGCTTGTGAACCTAAGAAGTAGTTGTCATTTGCGTAACACGGGAGTGCAGGTGCTTTAAGTGATGGAATATTTAGCATACTTGATTATGCTTGCATTACAAGAATTCGCTGGAAGCCTGTAATGAGGTTGCAGAGAAGAAACCCATTCAGTATTGCTCAGGTTATTTGCCTTCCACTCTCCCTTCATTACTGCTGCCTGCACTGTATGTATTTGTTCATACATGCATGCAGTTACTGACTGCTTGTGCATTTCTGGTTGCCTACACTGGCTTCAGCCATGTAGATGTAATATTACTTTGATCTAAACCAGGCTATTTACTTTGCTCAAAGTGACAATTTTAAATAATTTTCTCCCCAAGCCATTGAGATTCACCATTAGCTCCCAACTCGTTTTATTCGCAGCCGCAATGAATTTATTCTGTAACCCTAGAGCAGAACATTTGCAGAAAGATCATCATGCAATACTCGTTCAAATTTTGTAAATTTTAGAGAACATTGTTTGTTTTTGCATATGCTTCTGTGTTCGAAAAACAGAGCAGACTTGCTTACAGTGCAGGAGGGGTGGGCTAAAAGACAAAAGGAAATTATTAGTGCAGGTGCTCATTCAGGCGTGCATTCCTTGTGCATTTATTGCTCATATATGCGCACCTTTTCCTGCATGCTTGCCAGGGCTTTCCCCATAATGGGTGGCAGTGATCTTGGCGCCTACCTCTCAGGGGGACTGCCCTTTTCTAACTACCTGCTCACAACCAACTCACCTCCTGGGCTTCAAATTTGTCATACTCAAGGACGATTTTTTGTGTTGGATGTTACCACTGACGCCATTTAAGATACGCAGTGTGCATCATTGGTCCATTAGTTTCATTTCGGGATGTTGTCACCCCTTATATTCCTTACTCATATTTCTTTTTCTACACCCCCTTGCAACTGCCAAACGAAACAAGACGTATAGAACTGCCTAACTCCCGCAGTCTGAATGCTATGTGAACAACAACAAAAGCTTTTGCATGTCTTAATAAAAGTAGAAATGATCCCCCGATGCTTTTTTTATTGTCATATCTTGTCAGACGGTTTTGTGAACTGCCACATGACCAAGCAAATTGCAACTGTAAGTGCACTGAGGAGTCATGCGTTAGAGCAAGCATATGGATCTTGTGTTGCTTAGCTGCTTAACTCCAAATATCCTCCTTTGTCAGACAAGATATTTTTTTTAGAAAACTGGATGAGCCAGAAGAAAGCGAATGGGATTCTTAGCAGCACTGTTACTTGTTACACGTGCGTTCGACCCCTGTATACATGAACTCGGCAGAATCGCGTCGAGTACGTCTGTCGAGGGAAAAATCAGTTGTAGGGTTCATGTATACACAGTCGGGTCGAGTAAAATAGGCGGCGGAGCGGGTCGCGTTAACTCGATTTCAGGGGGTAGGTTACTTCGCTTGACCCGCTTATCTAAAGGCATGTAGACGCAGTCCAGTCAGGGAGTCTAGTTATGCATGTAGACGCTGTCCAGTCAGGGAGTATAGTTATGGGGAATTCTGGGATAGGAAAAAGCCTCTGGAGCGGCAACGAGCGTCACTCGAAATGAATGCTTTTTAGCGCTCATCAACGATAAAAAATAATCGAAGCTCTCGATAGTAAAAGTAAGTGGGATCAAATACGAGTAAGAACTTGCACAATAACTTCGAATCTCGATGCTACGCTCTGCTACGATACTTACTCACTAGAAAGCGAGTTCATGTAGACATCAGCCGTGTCGAGAATGATGACCTTGCTTACTCAACGCTGATTCAACCCTGTGCTGTCGAGTCCATGTACACAAGGCTATTGTACTTGTAATTTTAGGTGAACTCTCAGTTCGTGTATTGTACATTAAATTTGAGCGATATGTGTGCTTTTTTGCGTCTGTGCTGTTTTGTCCTGCAAACAATACTATTTCTCCAGACACAATCTTATATTTAATTTGAGTACAAAATATTGTCCATTTTTGAAAAAAATAATTTGTGAGGCTGTTAAGAAATTTTGATTTTGAAATATATTCACAAAATATCAACATTTTATAGGTACTGAAATATAAAATGTGTGCGAAACAACTTTTCAGCTCAGGATTAAACTGGTTTTTCAAGGAACTTGCGATAGGGTGAATGTGAAAAATCACGGTCATGCTAGATGTATCGTTTTTTTATGATCCCAAAGTCACATCATGCATTGTATTTTAAGGTGTGCTTAAGCAATGAAATAATATTTGGCCTCAGATATTCAGGCAGATTACTATTCTCTATACCAACAACTACTATGAATTGGTTTGAAGAAATCAGATGCCCGAGCACCACACCTGGTACCTGGACATAAAATCACCCAGGTATGCCTAACTGAATATAATCTTGCACGTGGAAGGTTGCCAATGGTATGGCCATATGATTAGCTGTGATGAGGGAAAAGCATACCTGGTAGGCTGCTAGCTGATAAGGAAGTACAATATCGTACTCAGATCTAGCGTAACATTTTCCTGCCTATGGAAAGTAAATATCTAGTACTTGCTCAATTGCTCATTGCAGGCTGACTGTAATAATTTTAGCTGAACAAGCATGCACTGTATGATTACTAGAACTTCTTGTTGGGCTGCTCGTGTTTATTTATTATAAACTGAAGGCGCCAAAACAATGCACGCACACAAGAAAAGAACGGGACAGAGTTCCACTCACAACTGATTTATTGTGCAGACCAAAGTACATATATATCTCACTGCCGGCACATGCGCAAGGTGCACATTCAGCTACATCACATTCAGCATCTCGTAGTTTAAGATAAGCTATGTTCAAGAAAAGATTTTTCAGAGAAAGAGCCTATGGTATGAGGCATCGGCTTCTTGAACATATCTTATCCTAAACTACATGACGCTGAATGGGTTCGTTGCGCATATGCCGGCAGTGAGATATATATGTACCTTATTCTGCACAATTAATCAATTGTGAATGGCGCTCTGTCCCGTTCTTCTTTTCTTGTTTGTGTGCATGTTGTTCTGGTGTGTCTAATTTATAATGAGCACTGTATGAAAACTATTCCTTGGTACATTACAAGTAAGACAATTGTTTATAGTAGAATGCAGCAAGCAATAATCTGTGAAAACTAAAAAGCTGGAACTTGAAATGGTACGGTTATCTTGAGAATATTATATGCGTGCGCAGCCTAGAGAACATCTGCGATGTACACATCTCTCTCAGTTAGCTGATTGAAGATAGATTGATTGATTCTGTCAGGGCAATTATTTCTTCATTCTGGCCGCAGTAATGTATGCATGCCTGTAACTAGTGTAATCCAGAAAAATATTCTTTAATGTGTTCTTTAATATCCAGTTTTGCATGCTTAGTAATCCATATTGTCTATTGCAGGAATGTTTAAGAAGTTTTTAAAAATTGAACGTTCTGGAGCCTGAACCGTCATATTTTCAGGAACTGTAATTCTATATGAACACTAAGCATCCACCTGAAGTCGTCGGTTTGCCGGAAGCAGGTTTTTTCTTCCAAATATCTTTCTTTTATATCTGGAATGGATATCATTTTGCATATATGTTTATTATCCCCACGTTATAAGCTGCTGCATGCCCTTGCAGGCCCAGAAACCTGTCGCAAAGTGCTCTAAAAGAAGAATGTGTGGCAATAGGCCTTCAATATATAGAGTAGAACCCCTTTATGTATAGCCACTGAGGCCAGCGAAAATATTTACTATATTATGGTCTTTACTGTATCAGTGGTCTGTGATGACATGGTCCTGAAAGTGCTGTCTAGTAGTTAAATAGGCACTTACTGAACACGTCTTGCTGCTTAATGAAAAAAAAAAAACCTAATTACCTTCCATCTTGCTTTTATTATCTCTTTGTGTGATTTTTTCATTATAAAATTTCTCTTCATCTTGTGGAAGTACCTCTGAAGCATGAAGACGTGATTACGAATGCAACCAAGTTCGATTTCATGTAAAAACTGAAGCTTTGCATGAACATGGGGTCTCTTTTTGCTCTTTCTGTCTTTTAAATGGCAGTAAATGATAAATTCGCATGGCACTCAAGTGCAGTAAGACCTTACTCGCTGTACCTCCACTTTCTGCCACCACTGCCTCCTGATTTGTACTGCACATTGCAGTGAATGTTGACCCATTTCTTTCCCTTCCCTATTTCGTGCTGCACTTTTACTCCTTTACTTTCTGAATGGAACACGCCGCCTCCTTGCTATGTTTGTAGACAGCTTTACTTTTTTCTTCTTCGCGCTGTGCGCTTTCCCTCACGGCTCCAAGGCTTCTGTAAAGTAGGCTTCTTTTAACTGCTGCTGTGGCTAGTTGTAAAGCCACCTAAACGAACACTCTGGGGTTATTGTTTTGTGTTCAAATACAAAAAGTCTTGGCCTCGCGACTCTAGGTAGTGCGTGGGAGTAGTCGCCATGGCCAGAAGCACTTTAACCGTTTTTTACCAAAAACATCTTCACTATAAAGGGGGAAAATGTACAGTTGCCTATGGAAGATGAACTGGGACTCCAGTTTCACTTTACTATATCAGGCTTTATTATAGCGGGGTTCTGTATTTTGTACTCAATCGTATGGAGCACCCAGACTTCAAATTAGTGTTTGAATAAGTGTTGAGAAGGTGAGTTTAAATCTTATGGTGATATATGCTTGTCTTCTGTGCAGATGTCATTTGTAACACCCATGGGCCAATCTCCTCAACAAACTGTTCCTGAATGGCTGCTTCCTGCGGGGTGCCCAGCTTACTACCTGGGCCATGCGCTTCCCCCGCACCCTCAACCTCATCACTCACCCATTGACCCTTCACTGCCAACTATCATGCTCAACACAGTCCACTGCCATTTTCCATCCATGGTGGACACTGGTAATGAGCCCACATAAAGAGTTTGTTCTATGAATCCTCCTCATTCGTCGCCAAAGACATTGTCAATTCTAAGTGACAATATACCATTTCGCTTCCCAGTTAACATCTGCTAGTAAAGTTGGAGGCTTCTCCTATAAAAGAATTAGCAATTTATTTACTGAATATCTTTACACTTTCCCAAACATTATGCCTTGTCTCTTAACAGAAAACATTTATACAGGTAACATGCGATGCTAAAGGCGCTGTCGCTAGTATTCTTGGGTAAAAATTTAATTAGTTGTCCTCCTAATATTTATGATTGCTGCGGATTTTTTCAGTAATACTACTAATAATGGTAATAATAATAAAAAAATAATAGTAATATTTGGTTCAAAATAAAGGAGAGGCGCAGAGACGCAGTATTTGTCGCAATTGTTCCTTGGACACCTGACCCGCGCGGCAAGAGAAGACAGGAAGGTGGGAGTGAAAGTGGAAAGAGAGAATTAGGAGCCGTAGTGGAGGACTACGGAGTAATTTCTACCACCTGGGGATATTTAAAAAGCGCGGATATCGCACAGCACACGGACGCCTCACCGTTTAATGAGTAATGCCGGTTGCAGTATATATATATATATATATATATATATATATATATATATATATATATATATATATATATATATATATATATAGAGAGAGAGAGAGAGAGAGAGAGAGAGAGAGAGGCTCGAACGGAGAGAGGCGGAGGGAGACTCGAACGACTTGTCACTGTCGTTCGGGCCACAGCTCCGCCCTGGCGTCCCAGTGGCTGTTCCCATTGGCGCCTTTTGGCGGGAATATGGCACCGCTTCGACGGCCGCGCTCGCGCAACCCTCCGAGCGGGGCGCAAGGAGGGACCCCTCCGAGACATCGCAAGGTGAGTACGCTACTGTTCTTGTCCGCCGGCCTTTGTCCGCGCAGACCATTGTGTACTCTAGTTCGTCTGCTCCGGGTCGTACCTGAGAGCGAAGCTCGAGCCTGTCGATTGTGATCCAACGATCCGCGACAGGCGTACCTTGCGGTGGTTGCCCACTGTCTCTCAAAGCAACCCTCTGGTCACTGCGAGAGAGAGATCACAGCACGCCCTTGCGTGCTTGCGGCGCGCACTTCGTGTCACTTCGTGCGCGCAAGGGAGCCTTGCTCCTCGCGCGCTCCCTTGACACGGTGACTTAGTATGTGTGTGTATGTGCGTTTTGTACATATGTGTATGTGTGTGTGTGTGTGCCGCTGGAGGATGGCGTTTCAATAAACGTCTCCTTTGTGAACTTGGAGGCTTGTATCCTTGCAGCGATGTGCTCTCCTCTCTGTGGAGGTTGAGTGCGCGCTGCGGTGTTTCAGTGTGCGCGTGGTGACGGCTGATCGGGGCTTCGGTTTGCGCGACGCTCGAACCCGCGGTGGTTGGTGGCCTATGACGAAGTAGAAACCAATATATATATATATATATATATATATATATATATATATATATATATATATATATATATATATATATACATATACCTGCTTCTGGCGCACAATACGGCAAGGTAATGCCTAATCTTACGTCGTAGGTTGCATCGAACTCTTCGTTGAGGGCTGGCTAGAGGAAATCTAGACTAAAACGGTGTGTGCAAGAAATATAATCATGTGCACATTTTTTCTTCCGCAATGGCCCTTCGACAAGCTAATACAACTGGACCATGTGTTAAACTCTTGCAGGCACAAACCGCTAAGCTCCCTTAAACAAACGTTTCTATTGTAAAGCCGCTGCGATGCAGCAAGCACCTAAGAGAGTGCCATGCTGAGCTGCGCTGGCGTGACGACGCATTCGTGGACAGAGTGCAGTACCTGTGTATTCTCTTCCTGTTTGCCTTGCTGGCTCCGGTGTACTAGTTGGTAGGGAGAGCGTGAAAGCTGCGTTCAATCGCCATTATCGTTGTCGCTACATATGCAAGACGCAATTTCCCATTTTTGTTTTCGCTGAATGAAAGATAAC
Source organism: Amblyomma maculatum (assembly GCF_055883805.1). Taxonomy (NCBI): domain Eukaryota; kingdom Metazoa; phylum Arthropoda; class Arachnida; order Ixodida; family Ixodidae; genus Amblyomma; species Amblyomma maculatum. The sequence goes on along the minus strand of NC_139347.1, from coordinate 178,261,754 downwards.
TCTATAATTCTAAGTCTGCTATTATCTTCGGCTTTCTTGCCTTTCGTGAACACCATTTCAAAGACCGTTCAAAACAATAGAGGGCTACATCATGAACTGTCGGAGGAAACATGTTCACCTAGAATCCTGTGCGTTTTATTTAAGCCCACCTCTTAGAAGTTTGTTAGATATTTTTCAGCACTTTATTATTCTACCCTCCTCATATGCCTCACGTTTTAATCATATTGCTATGAAGATAACGAAGCGGGCAGTGGCGCGGGGCGGAGTGCTCGCGCCAGGCCCGCTGGCCATTAAAGCATATTTCATTGTCATGTTATCACGTCGTTCTGTTTCTGTTGTGTCGCCGTGTTCCATCGCTTGTCATGTCACCTCGTAACATTTGGTTTGAGGTGCGGTTCATCCCCATCCTCGCCTGGCACCGTCGAAGCCAACCGTACGCCTGGTCCATCTGCCGAAAGCCCGTGGAGATCGCCGCCCAGCTCTGCCCCAGCCCTTTTTGCTCAGACCTGACCAGCCGCTGTCCCCAGCCTCGTCCCCAGCCCTGACCATAACACACGACGACCAGGAAGAGACCAAAGCCGACCCTCCCGACCCTACTGACCCCACGACGAAGCGACCTCACGACCACTCGAGTGAAGACAGCAAACACGCCCAAGTCGTTCGGCGTGTCCATGGACCGTGGCCTTCGGCAAACAGTGAAGATTGGACTTGATGCTCCGGTGCAAGCATTCTTCCCGTCATTGCATTCATGGTGGTGTCCAGCGTTTCATGTGTTCATCGTCACGTCATGCATTGGATTTCTAGCAATCGATCGGGACGATCGCTCGGTGGCCCCGGGTAATGCTACGAAGATAATGAAGTGGGCAGTGGTGCTGGGCGGAGCGCTCGCGCCAGGCCCGCTGGCCATTAAAGCATATTTCATTGTCATGTCATCACGTCGTTCTGTTTCTGTTGTGTCGCCATGTTCCATCGCTTGTCATGTCACCTCGTAACAATATTACACTTATTCACTTCTTTTGAGAAGGAGTTAACAGGTGTCCAGTGCATTTTCTTCACAGGAAAAAACATCCCTTAATATGTGATGTAAGGAGAAAACTAAAAAACATCGTTATAGCGAGAAATCACGAACCACTCTAAAATAAGTCTCTACTAACGTCTGCAAAATCAGAAATGCGGGAAACATATTTTGCTAACCTATATGCTGTCATAAAAATGGCAGAGCGTTTACCAGTTTCATACAATATTTAGCTACCAAAAGGAAGAGTTATAATATTATACTTATTATTAATTTCGATCTATTTAAGAAACACCATTTCTTCTAAATCTGAGAAAAAGACGCTCATAAAGGTCGACTTGTCGGGAAGGCAGACCTTATATACACATATAAACAAGGCAGAATAAGTAAAAACGAATCAACACTTCTAATTTAAATTTTAGAAAACATTATTCTGCAAAGTTGAAATCATTATATATTGAATGTGAATATAGTTTAGAAAATTCCTGAACCGGCATCCTGTTTGAGCCATCAAACATGAAATCGTCTTTTGATATATCATTAGAAGTTGGCTTTGCCCCTGTGCAGATTGCTAAAATTTCCTCCCTTCACGCGGTATTTTTATTGTCACTCGAATCACGTAAACACATCTTACTCGCAAAGCAGGCCAACAAAGTCAGTATTTCATTCAAGTTGCACCCTTTTATCAAAGCGTTTCGTTGGAAAACCAACTTGAAGATCTTTAATGGACGCCTTTTCCACCTTCGCAATCTCAAACCACGACGGCAAATGAGATATCTTGATGGTCTCGACGTCAGGTTTGAAGGCCTTCGATTTGGGCCTACACACAACAATGTAAAGCTACCGTTGCCGTGACTGTGCATGAGCGCAAGTAGTGTCAGCACTTGATGCCTAAAAATCTTCCTAAAGACAACATTAGTGCATCTTTCGCGCCTTCGGAAGTATGGAAAGATTTGATGCACCCGGCCCAATATTCCGTAGTGAAATGGACCGAATAAAAGAGCCAGTCATTAGCAACCTTAGTTACCTGGCTGCCTCTGACGGTTCTGACCCTGTCTCGTCCGAGTCTAACGGGCTGTCTGCTCTACGTTTCGCCTTGAGGTCCCCAAAGGCTTCTTCTGGCAGCCTGAAATCTTCTTTGTGGTTGGGGAACGGAAGGGTCTCCAGCTCGTTCTGCAAAGGAGAGTAGTGGCAGCCGTACTCGTCCTTTTTGAATAAATGAAAAAATTCTTGCTTTTAAATTCTGTAAAACCTTCGCGGTTAACCTGCTTTAAACAAGCCTCAACTATATCTTTCGCATTGTTATAGTGCGCAAATCATTTCTGCACTCTATTAACAATTTAGCTTTATGCGTACACGTTCACCTACACGCGAGGAGCGGTTGCCGTTATATTTGGATGAGTACATCTAGATAACCAAGAAGAGTGGACATTGGAACGACGTCTACCAGCCAACGCTTAACATTGTTTAGGGCGAAGGCCCAAGTTGAGGAGCGCACTGGTTTATTACTTGAGATCACATGTGCGTTAATGCGAAAGAACGCTTTAATATATTCCTATTGCAAGAGCCCTGGAAGCTAAAACTGTCTCTCGTCCGCAGCGTAGCCTGCCTCATGCATGGATGATAACTGTCAAATGGCAGAGCGAAAATGGGAGAGGCCAGGCTAAAGAATGAAAGGGCAAACATGAAAATACTGTCTAGTGATTCAACAACATGGAATAAAAACCGCGTACGATTCGACATGCAGTCAGACCTGGAATAGCGGCTTTTACCAACGGTGTCCCGGATTAGGGACCTGATCAACCTTCCCTTAATCTAAGTCAATGTGGCTTTCAATAAACGTTTTATCATCGTGATCATCACCGATGCATCTCGTTGCAACTAATATTTGCTTTTCTGAAGTTAACCTCCATCGAGGGGAAACCACCGGAGCAAGGTTCGATGCCATGACTTTGTAGTCGGTGGATAAAAGCCACTACCGCCTATAAGCCGCGGCAAGTTGCAAGCAGCGTGCGCCTTCACTATTCCCGTCCTTGAGGAAATCGGCGCTGCGAGTTAACGTTCGTGTCAGCCTGATTCGATGAACACACAAAACGCTACGCTGCTGTTCTGTCCGGAAACACGAAAACGAACGACGTATATAAGCCCAGCCTAAAAATTTCTTGGTCAGCATCAGCTTCATCATCATCATCAGCCTGACAATACCCACTGCAGGGCGAAGGCCTCTCCCATATTTCTCCAATTAACCCGGCTCTGTGCTAGCTGCATCCACTTGACCCCTGCGAACTTCTTAACCTCATCCGCCCATCTAATTTTCTGCCGCCCCCTGCTACGCTTCCTTCCCTTCGAATCCAGTTTGTTACCCTAAGCCACCATCGGTTATCCTCTCTTCGCACTACGTATCCCGCCCATGCCCATTTTTCCTTGATTTCAACTAGAATGTCAGTAACTTATATATCTCTGACCCACTCTGCTCGCTTCCTATCTCTTAATGTTACCCCTACCATTTTGCGTACCATAACCCTCTGCGTCGCCCTCAACTTAAGTAGAACCCTCTTGGTTAGCCTCCACGTTTCAGCTCGATAGGTGAGTACATGTAAGATGCAACCGTTGTATACTTCCCTCTTGAGCGATACCGGTAAGCTGCTAGTCATAATCTGCAAGTGCTTGCCAAATGCGCTCCATCCAAATCTTATTCTTCTTGTTATTTCCCTTTCATGGTCCGGATCTGCGGTTACTACCTGTCCTAAGTAGACATATTCGCCTACTACTACCAGTGCTTCGCTACCTTCTTCTGTTCCTTCCCGAGGCTGTTGAAGATTATCTTAGTCTTCCGCATATTGATTTTCAAGCCTAACTTTCTACTTTTCCTGTCTAGGTCATCAATCATTATTTGCAGTTCATTCCCCGAGTTACTTAGCAAGGCAATGTCATCAGCAAATCTCAGATTTCGGAGTTATTCTGCATCTACCTTTATCCCTATTATAGAAGAAAAGGCGCCAGGATGTGCCACCAACACGAACTAAAGCTAGTTTGCATAACGCCATAACCAGTGCGTATATGACACTGGAAAAGCAAGGAAAATGTGTCTCAAGGTCACGTTGACAAAACCCTGGTAATTCCACGTTCGGCCTTGCGCAACATCGTCAAATCAGATCAGCGAAAAAACACTGAAAACAGTAGTCTCAATATTATTACGCTTAGAAAAATATATAGACCCGCTAGCTAGCCAAGAGCCTCAAAATTAATGGATTATGAAAACTGGCGAAATAACTGACAAAATAAACGATTTACAGAGCGTTCACAAAGCACGGCTAAAAAATAAAGGACTGCTGAAGTATAATACAAAAAAAAAAACGGCTACGAATTCATGCCTACGCATACTCTACCGCGGAAAACAGCAAACGAGAGATCCACTTACCAGTGCTTTCAGGTTGTACATGGTGTGCAGGTGGTCCCATAAAACCTTCGAAGGCACGTCCTTCCCCACAATGGTGGAGAACTTGTTAGCAATAGCAAGCATCCTAAAGTGCCTGTTCACCCCTGCGCAGAGAATAAATATATGCTTGCCCTGAGTTCTTCAAACAGCTTAGCCGCAATACAGCAGCGTGAAGGCGCTCTTAGTGAGTCCAAATCACATAAACATCATCGCACGCGAGCACGAAGTAAGCCATGGTTTAAAGTGAAAGCATTGAAGGCCCCTGTTACGTTTCGCTCTTGCCCTGTGGGATCGACGACATGGCTACAGCGGACTTAGAGGCATCAGCTACGCTGGCAGACATTTTGGGCTGTTCAGCGCCGTGAAGGTCACTACGCAATGCTTTCGCCTGCTGGAGCCTTCCTACTTTGACGGGTGCATCTCCTTTGCAACTAGTCTCCGAGCCTGTGGTGTCTCCAAACACTTGTGACAGCGCGGCAGTTGGCGAGTCACCGACCCCGCCAAGTGCGAGATTGTTTACTGAAGCCAGCGTGTCTGCCTCGGCAATGCAGGCCGGACATGAATCCTGGGCCGACGCATGTTCTTCTGGACCCTTTCTATCTGGTCTGCGACTGTATTTAGGTGGCGGGTGCTCTCGCTGGAGATTTCCCGCCCAGGCACTGGATACACCTGATGTCTGAAAATGTCGCCTTTCTTAGGCCTGCTTCTCTGGCCGTTCATAGGAGACGCAAGAATAAAGTTTCTCGTAGACAACGCCTTCTATTGTGCTGGAACCTGATATTTCTTTCCGATGGACCCCAGACAGTTGTGTAGAACAGCGCGAAAAAAACGACAGGGACGAAGGAAGACAACAAGACGAGCGCTGACTTTCAACTGACAAGTTTATTGCATGCCTGCATCTATATATATGAACACGTTCACACAATAAAGGAAACAAGAACAACTAAACAAACACCGGAAAGTGTAAGAATGCAATCAAACCATGTGTCATCCAAAATTTCACAACGCATCATTTTCTCTTGTTCATAAATCTTACTTCACGTTCCGATAAAGCTATAGACGGGCTGCTGATACAAGTTTCCTTTATCCTGTTGATTTCTTTTGCTTCTAAAATCTCCCGAACTGTCCGGTCATTATGCCGATTGATTATTTTTGCTTCCTGTAGAAATGGCTGGGAAGCGTCGCTTTTACAGTCCCTGCAGTGTGTGCCCATAGTTTCTTTTACCGTACCAAAAACATTATTGTGATGCTCCATTAGTCTTTCGTTAATACAACGCCCCGTCTGTCCGATATAATGTTTTCCACAAGACAGTGGAACAGAGTATACAACCCCCTTCTGGCAAACCACATAAGGGTCTTTGTGTTTTATGATACAGCCCTGACCTATGCCTCTCGTACCATTAACTTTTTTGCACATTTTCCCTAATTTATCGGGAGCCGAAAGGAGAACTTTCACACCTGCCCGATTTCCTATACGTTTTAGTCTATGCGAGAGGTTATGAATATACGGAATGACCGCTATCTTTTCTTTCGTCCGCTGGTTCGTGGATAAGCTCTCCAGGCTCGCCTGAGAAGATTTTGTACTTGATAAAATAGTCTCCGCTACCGATACCAACAGCTGCTTGGGATATTCTGCGTTTTGAAGCCGTCGAGTTTGATACATGAAGCTATCTTTAATAGAATGGATGCATAATTTTCTTAAAGCATTAATATAGCATGATTTCACTACACTACGTTTCACTAATTTCGAATGCGAAGATTCAAAGGAAAGCAACGGCTTGCTGGCGCGTGGCTCATATGTCCAACACATGTGATTAGGCTCAAATTTCAGTTTAAGATCTAGAAAGCTGATAATATTGTCCTGCGGCCATTCAATGGTTAATTTTTTTACTCGACGGCTTTGCTCAGGGTGCTTTGAGTAAAAAAATTAACCAGTGAATTGCCGCAGGACAATATGATCAGCTTTCTAGATCTTAAACTGAAATTTGAGCCTAATCACATGCGTTGGACATATGAGCCACGCGCCAGCAAGCAATCGCCAGCACGCTGAACGGCACCCTCAGCACATCCAGAACGTGGCAGATCATCAAGGCCCTCATGGACCCGAGCAAAAACAAATCCGAAGGCAAATCGATACAGAGGCTGGTGCACCAATACGAAGGCACGGACGAACAACTACTCGAAGAGGTCCGGATCAAGTGCTACGGCAAATATCAGGTCAAGAGCTACCGAGAAGAATACCGTGCCGAGGAGAACCCGGCCATGGACCGACCCATCACGAGAGAGGAGGTCGTCGAGGCGATAAGATCGGCCACGAAGAACACGGCGGCGGGGGCGGACAAGATCCGGAACTCGCTAATAAGGAACCTCAGTGACGAGGCGATAGATCAGCTTACGACCTACCTCAACATGCTCTGGCAAGAGGGAAGAGTACCGGCGGAGTGGAAACACGCCGTCGTCGTGATGATTCCGAAGCCAGGCAAAAAGCTGCAGATCAAGAACCTCAGGCCGATAATTCTAACGTCGTGCCTGGGCAAGCTGTACGAGAAAGTGATCACGAAAAGAATCCAGTCACACCTGGAAAACGAACAATGGTACCCGGACAGCATGTACGGGTTCAGAGCCAACCTCTCTACGCAAGACGTGCTGCTCCAACTCAAGGAGGAAGTGCTCGAGGCGATGCCAAAGGCGGGCGAAAACGTCGTCATGGCCCTCGACATAAAGGGGGCTTTCGACAACGTAAGCCACGCGGCCATCATGGAAAGCATCAACAACACCAACTGCGGGAGGAGAACGCACGATTACGTCAGAGCTTTCCTGAGCGACAGAACGGCGACCGTGGGGCTGGGCGAGCTGAGAAGCGACGTCTTCCCCACGCCGTGCAAAGGCACACCCCAAGGATCCGTCATATCGCCCGTCCTCTTCAACGTGGCAATGATTGGACTTGCAAGACGGCTCAAGGAGATCCAGGGCATCTAACACGCGATGTACGCCGATGACATCACGATATGGGTCACCCAAGCATCACTCGGAGAGAAGCAAGAAAAACTACAGGAAGCGGCAACTTGCGTAGAAACTTACACCAGAGAGAGGGGCCTAAGATGCTCGACGGAGAAGTCGGAACTCCTCAGGGTCGGCAAGCATCCCACCCAAGCGACACTGGAGGTCGTTCTCGAGGGACAGAACATCCCGGAAAATAACATGATAAAGATCCTGGGCATGTGGTTGCAATGAAGCCGGAAATGCAGCCACACCATCAGCCTGCTGAGTAAGGCGGCAGAGCAGGTGGGCCGTATGATCAACAGAGTCTCCCAAAAGAGATATGGAATGAGAGAAGAAGACACTCTCAATCTAGTTAACAGCCTAATTGTCAGCCGAGTCACGTACTCCCTGCCGTACCACGCGACGACCAAGGCGGAAAGAGAGCAAGCCGACATCATTCTCAGGAAGGCGTACAGAACTGCTCTGCACCTACCCAAGCACACGTCGAACGAAAAGTTGCTCCAGCTAGGCATCAGCAACACCTTCAGCGAGCTCGCCGAAGCTCTGCTGGGAACGCAAATCACGAGACTCAGAGGCACCCCCACGGGACGAGCGCTCCTAAGAAGGTTGGGTCGCGACACGAGCGGACTGGTAGACAGATACGCGGACGTACCGGACCACCTTAGGAAAACCATTAACGTGGGACCATTGCCGAAAAACATGGACCCCAATCTTCACTAAAACAGACGAAAAGCGAGGGCCGAGTACGTTGAGAGAACGCTAGCCCAGTTAGACAACATCGTATACACGGACGCTGCCGTATATCCGCGCGAGAGAGAACGCGTAGCCGCGACGGTAGTGGTAAACAAGGAAGGAAACATGATCACGTGTGCCACGGCGAAGGTCGCCGGCACAGCGGAGGCCGAAGAAATTGCCGTCGCGCTGGCGGCAGCAGAAGGCTACAGAACGGGCCGATCTCTCAACATACTGACGGACTCGAAGGAGACATGCAGGAACTACACGAGGGGCAGGATCCGCAGAACAGCCCTTAAAATACTCAGCGGGGCAACCTCCGCCGAGGAAAAACCAAGGCATAACCTAATCTGGATCCCGGGCCACACGGGCATAGGGGGGAACGAAAGAGCAGACAGCCTAGCTCGAGGTTACGCATTCCGAGCAGGGCAGTCAAATGCTCCGGAGCTCCGCCTACAGGCTTGCGAGGAGGGATACGCAGAGATCTTGCACTTGCATAGGGGAGCTAGAATTAGATATCCACCACCACACAAAGCCCTAACAAAGGAGGAAGCGACCGGCTGGCGCAGATTACAGACCAACTCCTTTCCTAACCTACACATACTTAATAAAATGTTCCCGACACAATACAGAGCCACCTGCCCTTGGTACGATGCCACACCTACACTTTACATATCACGTGGGAATGCGAACGCAACAAAGCATTCCACCAACACGAAGACCTGAGTGCGGAGCAATGGGAGAGTCGGCTCACCAGCGGCGAGCTCGCGATCCAAAGGGCCTTAGTGCAGCACGCGACTGATGCAGCACGACTCAGTGGAGCCTTGGAATAGGGGCCCACCCTTGCTGACGAGAAGTCTCAAGTCGCCAGTGCCAGAGAAGACGACGGAGACTTCAAAACCGCGAAACCCTTGACATATTCAATAAAGTTTTCACTCACTCACTCACTCACTCACTCGACGGCTTCAAAACGCAGGATATCCCTGTGTTGTCTCCAGCCTCCGTCCTGTCTCTGCTACGGTTTTTTTCCTTACGTCTCACCAACTGGCCTACACTTGTACCCTGCTAAAGGAGGTTGCACACAGTCGGAAAGTGTCAAAACCCTCACCACTACCGCAACTGCCGACAACCCGTGCTTCTGACGCTGCCGTTAGCATTGACATTGCCGCACTACCGCCGAAAATGCCGCCTACATTACCGCCGAAAATGCCCCACCAGATGAGAAGCCCCGACGGCGAAGCTGACACCGCCGACCTTGCAGAACTTCTGCCGCAAATGCCGAAAGAGACTAGCAACCCAGATAACGTTGTTAGCGCGGACCTCGCCGTTTCCATTGATGGGCTGGAGGTACATGCTCTGGTGGATTACGGGGCGGATTTTTTAATTATTAGCCAGAAACTGGCTGGCACGCTGCGCAAAGTAAAAACAGAATGGACAGGGCCAGTAATAAGAAGTACTGGGGGCCAGCTACTGGCACCGACAGGGAAGTGCACTGCCCGGATAGGAATAGGAAGCGCGGTGTTTGTCGGCAGCTTCATTATTCTTCCTGACTGTTGCAAAGACCTCATCTTGGGCATGGACTTTCTGCGTCTTCATGGGGCTGTTCTCAACATTCGTGACAGCGTCGCTGCCTTCACCAACAATCATGAAGACCTTGGTTACGCGGAAGTACCACTGATGCCCTTACGCGTCGCCAATGAGATGGTGACATTACCTCCGCGATCATGCTCTCTTGTTGAAGTGCGACAAGGCGTGTACCGGCGATGGTATCGGCGAAAAGGCAGTCGCCCTGGTACTAAGCTGAGGTGTTTCTATAGCTCGAGGGCTAGTCAACTTGACCAATGGGCAGACCGAAATGCTGTTGACAAACTTCAGCGACGAGCCTCAGCAAATTCCGAAAGGCACAACTGTGGCCTTTTTCGACAGCCTCCCAAATGCGCAGCACTTCTTCTCACTGCAACAGGAAGGATCAATGTGCAAGACTCCCGTAACCATCGTCGATGTGAGTCCAAATTTGTCTTCTTCAGAACGGGGCCGTCTTTTGGATCTCATAGATAAATTTCGAGACTGCTTTGCTTCGGAATCGCGGTTCGTACAAACGCCTTTGACAAAACATCGAATCATCACGGGTGACTCGATTCGCCCGATTCGACAAAATCCTTACCGTGTGGCTCCGAAAGAACGTGAAGCCATTCAGGACCAGGTGGCCGAAATGCTTAGAGACGACGTTATCCAGCCGTCACATAGCCCCTGGGCTTTCCCCGTGGTACTTGTTAAATAGAAGGGCGACAGCTTACGATTTTGCGTAGATTACCACAAGCTCAACCAAGTAACTAAAAAAGACGTGTGCCCACTTCCTCGCATCGACGATTCCCTTGATCGCCTACGAATTGCAGGTTACTTCTCAGCAATGGACTTGAAAAGTGGATATTGGCAGATAGAAGTAGACGAGAGAGATCGGGAGAAGACAGCATTCGTCACTCCAGACGGATTGCACTAGTTTAAGGTCCTTCCGTTCGGTTTATCCTCAGCATCAGCAACATTTCAGAGGTTGATGGATACTGTACTCTTGGGACTTAAGTGGCAAGCATGCCTGGTATATCTTGACGACGTCATTGTGTTTTCGGCCATATTTGAAGAGCATCTACGCCGTTTGCTAGCTCTATTTCAGGCCATGTGATCTGCGGGCCTCACACTAAAACCCGAGAAATGCCACCTCGGTTACGAGGAGCTGCAGTTCTTAGGTCACGTCGTTAGCCAAGAAGGGGTTTCCGGCCTGATCCTGAAAAGCTCTCCGCAGTCGCCAAGTTTCCAGCACCTACGGACAAAAAGACTTTGCGGTGCTTCCTGGGTCTTTGCGCTTATTACCGCCGGTTTATTGCTGCTTACTCTGGAATTGCTTGCCCATTAACTTTTGCCGTTGTCAGATGGGGAGGGGGATTGGCACCCGGAGGTGCCGTGCCCCGGAGTCACACATAACTCATCAGCCCATCATCATCCATTCAACACCTCCGGCAAAGTCCCCCCCAGTGCCAAGTGGGGCCTGGGAGAGTTTTTTAGTTCGAGGTGAGGGTCCTACCCGGACAAGGGGGCCGCCGCGTGATGCCCTCACAGGAGTGAGTGTCATCAAACGCAAAGACGGCCTGCAGCGCCATCGTGGCATCGAGCCTACGAGGCGAACCTTCATGACAGCACAAGTGTCACTAAGGACAACCAATCCCTGTGAGAAAATCATAGTGACACAGAGAGTGTTCCACCCTTAACCGAGAAAATCACAGACGGTCCGCACCAAACCTTCGAGAACCTCTGCTCGCCAAGAATGCGACGTTCCCACTGCAGGCAGAACCAGACCTCTTTCCGTACTTTTGCAATTACTTCATGGAGGCCCGGAACTCTGCTGTTGTATGCGGCCGCGCAGCGTGCCAGCCATACTTGGTACGCGCACTCCACGAGCAAGAGGACGAACTGGTTAACGGCCACGCCTGGCAACGGGTTCAGGTATTGCACGGTCTGGTACGGTATACCCGGAAGCTGGAAGAGGTTAGCTACACGACGGAGAAGCGCTTCAGGAAGGAGACACTGCGAGAATATGTGCACAGTGTCCTCTCTACCACCACAAGTCGGACAAGTTGGTCGCAGGCTGGTCCGTGTAAACGCCGGCGCCTTAATGGGGAGGACTCCCCTGGCGAAGCGGTACATAAACGACGCTCTGCTTGCTTCCAAAAAATCCGCTGTGAGTCAGAAGCCTAACTAGTTCCTTTAGGGGAACCGAAACCACATCAATGTCCGCCTCCTCCTTACGCAGACGCTCAAGCCAGGTAGCTGCCTGAGCATAAAAAGGGGAAGGAGAGCCCGATCGTGGCACGCAATGAGAATACGTGCTCTGGGCGAAAAGGCGGAGTCGAGTACTCAGAAAAAACGAAGTCAGGCTTTGAGTCAGAGGCATGTCCGAGTTCAATGCCACTTGGGTCCACCTGACGTGCAAGGCTGAGGCTACGATGCCAAGGTCGGAGATGCCGAGGCCTCCCCTCTCCCTAGGCAGCTTCACCACAAGTCTTTTGACCTTGTCAGGAGCTCCACTCCACAAGAAACGGAAAAGGATCCGCTCCAGGTGAAGCTTCGTCCGTGCTGACAAAGGTGTTACGCCAGCGACATAGGTCAGCACCGAGAACAGGAGGGACCGAGTTGACGCGTGAGAACGCTTTGTTTCGCTGGGATGAAGAACATCAACAAGCTTTTAATGAGCTGCGGAGGCGTTTACAGACACCCCCTGTCCTGGCGCACTTTGACGACGACGCCCCTACATTGCTTCATACGGATGCCAGCAACGTGGGCTTAGGTGCTGTGCTGGTGCAGCGCCAGGATGGTGCGGAAAGAGTAATTGCTTACGCCAGCAGGGCCTTATCTAAAGCAGAAGCGAACTACTCGGCAACCGAAAAAGAATGCCTTGCCATCACTTGCTCTGTTGGCTGACGAATCTAAAGGACCCTTCAGGGAGACTCGCGCGTTGGAGCCTTCGATTACAAGAATTCGACATGGCAGTTTACAAATCTGGAAAAAGCACATGAATGCTGACTGCCTTTCGCGAGTGCCGGTCGAACCTTCCACTATGACCGATGAAGACACGGCGTTTTTAGGTGTCATAAATCACGCAACGCTTTCCCATCAGCAGCTACAGGACCAGCAATTGCTCCCTGTTATTGATTTCTTGCAAAAGCGAACTAGGGTTGTGCCTAAGATTTTCGCCCGAGTAATGCCTTCGTTCTTTATTCACAACAACGTACTTTACAAAAAAATACTTCCGCCCTGGGGGAAACAGTCATCTACTCGTCGTCCCATCAGCTCTCCGCAGTGAAGTTTTGCAAGCGTGTCACGACGAGCCAACCGCCGGTCACCTAGGCTGCACCCGCACTTTGGCTAGAGTACAGCATGTATACTACTGGCCAAAACTGCCGGCGACAGTGAAACACTATGTACGTACGTGCATAGACTGCCAGCGCCATAAATCACCCCCTGTAAAACCAGACGGCTTACTCCACCCTCTTCAAGTGCCAACGACACCTTTTAAACAAATCGGCATGGACCTCCTGGGACCATTTCCGGCGTACACAGCCGGGAATAAATAGATAATTGTCGCCACCGATTATCTAACCCGCTACGCGGAGACCAAGGCTCTGCCAAGGGGTACCGCCGCTGAAGCAGCTCGGTTCTTCGTTGAGAACATTGTCCTGCGGCATGGCGCTCCGACATTCATTAAAACTGACCGAGGAACTTCATTTAGGGCCAAACTTTGAGAGAGCGTTCTCCGCCTTAGTGGCACCAGTCATAAAACTACAGCCTATCACCCTCAAACCAATGGGTTGACGGAAGGCCTTAATAAGACCATCGCAGACATGCTTTGCATGTAAGTTGACGTGAACCACAAGAATTGGGACGAAATTCTTCCCTACGTCACATTCGCCTACAATACGGCACGCCAAGACACCACTCGTATGACACCATTCAGCCTTCTTCACGGGTGACCAGTAACACCTATGCTGGATGCAATGTTGCTCCCGAATGCCTACACCGAAGATCTCGATAAGGACGTCGAGGAAATCGCTCAGCGTGCGAAGAAAGCTCGTCAACTAGCGCGTGTGCTGATCAAAAATCACCAAGAGCATGATGCACGACGCTACAATCATAGACGCCGACATGTCATGCACGAACCTGGCGACAAAGTGTCGGTCTGGACCCCTATTCGCCGCCATGGACTCTCCGAAAAACTATTGCGGCGATATTTCGGGCCCTATGTTGTTCAGCGACGTTTAACCAACGTCACTTACGAAGTGGTGCCAGACGCGGTGTCGACCTCAAAGTGACGCCAGCAACAAGCCGACGTCGTCCACGTTGTACGCATGAAGCCGTACAACTCGGACTGACCTTGACCTCCTACTTCCTTTTATGCTCATCGGGACGATGCTTCCTGAGGAGGGGGGCAAATGCCGCATAGAAGACGACGCCAAAGATGATGACTAGCCCCACAAGCACGAGACTGGAAAAGAAGGACGTTTGAGCGCAAGACTCGTCCTGGTTGATTATTAAACCCGTCCTATCTTTGGGTCCTCCTTGGCGTTCTATAGAGACGTGACAATATGCTTGATGACGTACAGACAATTTGCAAGTCGTCAACATAAAGTTAATACATAACAGACTTTGGGATTGCTTTACTTATGCTATTCATTTTCACAACAAAGAATGTAGTGCTTAAAACACATCCTTGTGGTACGCCGTTCTCTTGAATAAGTGTTTTTGGCATAGTTGTGCCTAGACGAACATTAAATGAGCGGTTAGAGAGGAAGTCACTCAAGATGATTAGCATCCTCCTACAGATGGCCAAGTCTGCAAGACCACGCAATGTTCCGAACCTCCAGGTTCTGTCGTATAACAGGTTCGAGATCGAAGAAGACCGCTAAACAGTGCTGTCTGTGTATGAATGCTTCTCTGACGGTATTTTCCAGACGAACAAGATGGTCAGTTTTACAACATTCCTTCTTAAAACCACACTGATGAATGTCAAGACGCTCTTGGGATTTTAGGATAAACATTAATATTAAGAATGCTCTCAAATGATTCAGCCAGAGAGCTAGTCAATGATATTGGCCTATAATTGCTGGCCGAAATTGGCGGCTTGCCAGGGTTCAAGAACGGTACGACAAGAGCTTTTTTTACCGCCTCCTGTATCTGTCCTACTACCCATATCTTGTTGAAAATATTTAGATGCGCTTCTACAGATGGCTCGGAGTGGTGGGACCGCATTTTGTAATGTATCTCGTCGGGGCCTGAGGCAGTCGTTTCGCCAGTAGATAGAGCTCTATGAATTTCCTGTACAGCGATTAAACTGTTAATCAGTTCATTGCTGCCACCGCTATTTGAGAGTTTGTATTTCAGATGTGTTTTTATATCTTAAGAATGATTCTGTCTAGTGTTTAGAGCTAGACACTCTGCTGAAATGCTCACCGAGTATATTTGCATGCTCCTCCAAGCTATTTTGCACACCTGGAGGTGTTTGGAGGACTGTGTAGGGGAGGAGGTACCATCTAGTTTTGCGAACCTGTTCTCATACCTTTTTGGATGTGATGGAACTGTTAATAGATAAAACATAGTTTTTCCAATATGTTTTTCTGCACTGCGACGAATATATCTTGCTTTTATTCTTACTTCCCTAAAGTTTAATAAGTTCTCGTGCGTTGGGTACCTGCGAAAGGCACCCCAGGCTTTATTTTGTTGTTTATTTGCTTCCTTACATTTCTGTGTGTACCACAGTTTATCAGTTTATGATTTAGCCTTCTTATGCCCGAAGACTGAGGGATCGCAAGCTGAGCAGCAGCAAGGATTCCGGTCGTGAAAAGCTCATTTAATTCATCCGCACTGAGGCTATCTGAAAAGAAATGTCTTCTAAATTGGCTTCTAATTTGAACAATGGCCAGTCGGCTAGGTGGAGCTTCCAGCGATGTGGTTTAGAAGGGGATTGATGGAGAAGATAAAAGCTTAATAACAACAGGTCGATGATCACTTTCATACGGGTTGTCTATAACGACCCATTTTAAATAATTGAAAATTGATTGTGAGCAGAGGGCTATATCTAAACAGCTCGTTTTTCCAGACCTTGGTGAGCAGTATGTTTGCTTTCAGGTGTTCAGCAAACATTTGTTACATAATATAAAATGTTCTAAAATTCGGCCTCTAGGGCCCGCTAATTCACTGCCCCTAAAACATGAATTGGCATTAAAATCTCCAACTACCAGATAAGGCTCTGGCAGCTGGTTTAAAAGCTCTTCTAAGTTATGGAAGTTTACTGGTAAATGTGGTTCGTAGGGCAGCATAATAACGTTTATCTGAGAAGCAACAGAAGTACAACATAAATTATTAGCGATTAAGAGATTAGCACAGGGTGTGTACGCGCACGAGGATTCACAACGGGAGCCTCACACGAGAACTACTAACGCCGTTAACTCGTGGCACTAATGGCACCCCTTAAAAACGCTTCCCCCATCCTAATATTTTACATATCTTTACAGTCAATAAAAACTTTTGAAGAATACGTATATTTGAAATGAAATTTATCTGTTTCGCATTCGACCTAATGCATTTTATCCAAATATTGCAGCACGAAATAAGAGCTACAGTAACGTAGAACGTGTGGCAGTTCCGCATTAAAATGTGGGATTTTACTGAACTAGACTTTTAACATGTTATCGCCTACCTTAGGCTCGACTTCTGAAATGATGAATCCTGATAGGTGTATTTGTATAAATAGTCAATGCTGTCTAAATGCGAAGTTATACAAAAAATTTGTTTAGATTTGTTACTGCATAGCGCTTGCAGTAAAGGGGGTATTGGTCAGTGTCGTTAGGGAGAGAGCAAACATTATATAGTGCAAAAGGTGATGTATAGCTCCCTTAGTTGGGTCTTTATTCGAGGGTTTCCGCAGCCTTTGCTGCCCGGCTGGTCCGTGCAAGCAGCCAAAGCTGGTCTTTCCATTACGAACGGGACAGCACAGCCTACCACTGCTCCGGAGTGACATTGTGGATTAGAGGCACTACATCTGTTTTCTCGCAGGCCCATGTAATGTGATCAAGTGTCGGCTTCGGCCCGCACCAGGGACATGTGTCCCTGTATACGGTCAGATGTATCTTGCTGTTTAAGACAGGCATGGATAAGAATTTGTAGCTGCCGACAAGACCCCGACTGCTACCTGTTTAATACCTTGTGGGATGGAGTATACCATCTCCTGGTCCCCCGAAAATGCGCCAAATATCAGCGTAGGTACGACTCACTGCCTCGGTCTCTCTTGCCTCTGACAACCTCGGTTTGCATAGCCTCGCGCTATGAGATCAGCCTGGGTTTTCCCGACAATTCCGTAGTGCCCCAGTGGCTAAAGTATGAGTTGTTTTTGTCGTTTATCCCGGCAGCCTTCAAGGTGGCGGCAGCTTTTTTGCCAACCATGCCTTTCATGTATACTCAGCAAGCGTCTTGCGAATCGGTCTTAACTAGCAGTGAACGCCAGGACCTATTGCCCTATGCGACCGGTGCTGTTCCGTACACGGTGCTGTTCCGTAGTGGCACGCTCATTTTCTCCTTTGGCTATAAATATGTCACCGTCATCGGCGCTTCACTTTCGTTTGAGCACATCGCTGTATCTACATAGACGGTGTTCTTGTCCTGATAGGTCTAGGCTAAGGCTTCCGTCTTGGCCCTACGCCTGAACTGATGAACGTCAGGATGCGTGCTCTTGGGAATTGGTGGTACTGTAAACGTAGACCATATCGCGTCCTGCATGTCTACCGTACGTGGTCATGATAGCCCAGTCACAGGAGGAGAGCTCGTCCCGCCGTAGTGCATTGTAGCCTCTTCTGAGACACAAGCGGAGCTTGCATGTGCTCTTCGTATTTGTTTGTTAATCCAATGAAAATTAAATACGCATCTGTCGTTTTATTCGCGTTCCCAGCGCCGTCTTCCGCGCCTTCCTGAGGATCGCTTCCTTTTTCTTTTTTTCCATCTGGCACAGGAGTTGATAGGGAAGACTGTACGTGGCTACGCTTACCACAAGAGCCTGCACTAACTCGAGAGTGTCTTCCTCTTTCATCCCCTTTCTTCTATATGTCACTCGCCATTTCCTACCTCTGATTGGACTGAATACACAATTCCAACACAATCAGCACGTGCACTTCAGGTATGCGAGCCCCGGATAGTATAACAATGAGGTCAACTTTACTGTCGTATCGGGGCCTATAAACCAGATTTTTTAGCTGCTTCCGGCCGCGGCCATTTTCTGCCCGCCGGCGCAACCCCGCGCGGGCGCTTCCTTGGGGACTGCAGGGTGGTGATATCGTCGCGGCCGCGCCTGCACAGCAGCGGCGTTTAGCTATCCTTCGGGCGTTGGAGAATATCGCCGAAAATATTTTCGCCGCAGGGTTGTGTTGGATCAAGTTTATTTGCATTGCCGTACAGTTAAAATTGACTTGCTATTGATGGGATTTCGTTTTACGTTCACATTAACTGTGCTGGGGCTCATCACACTACTGCGTTAATAATTTTGTTTCGGTCCCTTACTGACAATAAAAAGGTTTTGAACAATTGCAAACATTGCTCTTGCGTGTGACTCGCATATAATTACACTTCCAACGCGCTCGTCTTCCTTCTTCCCTGTCATTTCAATATCTAAAATTCGGCTGCGTTGCCGTTCGCGTAGTGTGTGCCAGTCAAATCAACAAATTATCAATCTGTGTTTATCTGACTTGGCAAGCTAATGACAGTCAAAATTTGTAGCAATTTGTTTAAGAACACCGCCACATTAGAAATATTTCTTTTTTAATCCCTGGAACAGTATATCGACTATCAAACTGTTGCGCCTGCATGCCAAGCACAATGCATCTTTTTATATCCTGCACGTACCGGTCAGGGCAAAAGTAAATGGAGCATATTTTTTTTTTCTTGTACCATTTTTCACGCGTTAATTTGCATAATTTAAACTAGCCGACTTGGTATACGTGATCCGGTTGTAGACGCCAGTGCCCTTTCACTAAGATAATATAGTTTTCTTCCCTCCAGAGCAAAAAGCGCGATTTAAAATTGAATGGAAAAGCATGCTCCGTTTACTATTGCCCGCACCTGTATATCCTTGTACATTCCAAAGGAACAGCAGCAAAGAAATGCTAGCTGGAGAAATACAACTCAGTTTTCATATGGTATATGAACTTAAAGATCCAAAAGTGGCATCGGCTATGAGACACGCGGTAGTGCGTTTCAGCTTAGTCTTCATCGAAGCGCGGCCATCGCTTCTGTGATCGTACCTATGTCTTCGGGCTCAGCAGTCAAGAGCCCTAACCACAGAGCCACCGTTGGAGGGCATAACCCCATTTTGTTATTTGAGTTAAGTCTTGAACAGATATTAACCAAGCAGCCAGCTTCCGGAGTTTTGCAGCCACAAGACGAGTATATTTTGATTTAGATGCTATCGTTGTGTGTGAAACAGGTGCTTCGCTGTTTGGGCCAGGTCGTGTAATTATTCGTGTTGCGTCCGAAGTAGATACTAAATGCAAAAAGCTGTTGCTCTCAACTGTTTTGCACGCCTACTTCTCTCCTAAATAAGGGAATAACAATTGGGAGTCCTGGTTGTCGTGCTTAGAGTTTCTTGAAGGAAACACGAAAGCCAACGACGAACCACTGTTGAGCAAAACAAAAACACGTTTTGCCTAAGCAAACTTCAGTGCGAAGCTCGTCGATCCGGTTAGATCTGGCACTAAGGAGTCAGCTTCATAAATCTACATCCTCGTGCGCAAACTGAATAAGTAAGAATAAACATGTGGATTTCTCACATGTGAAGGGCACCCCCCCCCCCCCCCCCCTAAAAAAGCACGCGCCACTGCTTCTCATGAAAGACCTGCTACTGGCTCTGTAGTTGAGCCCCCTCCGCTGCCTCGTGCGGACAGAAGTAGAGAAGAAAATTACCAGGGACTTTAGCGCCTAAAGTAGTGAAAGGCGAAAGCCTGAGAAGTATCTTGTCTACCGTTCCTGCCATCTGCAATCCCAAACTTGAATGCGCTGCAAGGAATGCCACGCGACAGGAGTGATGGCGTAACGTATAAGCGCACACTTGTCGGACAAAGTGCGACAGATAATGCGCCTTTCCTCCAAAAGTCCCATCTTGTCTAGCGTTCCGGCCATCTGCAATCCCACACTTGAACACGCGACAGAGAGAGAAAAAAAAAACATTTATTGCTCTAAACATTTCTGGTTTTAGCGGCGGGCCGATGTCTTCATATCATCGACCTCTTCACAAGGCCGGCGCCCCTATTCCAGGCCACCGCTGAGTCTTGCTGCTTTGCAGGCGTGCCGCACCAGTGCCCTTTGGGCCGTGAGCTCGCTGCTGGTCAGCAGACCCTACCATTGTTCCGCACTCGGGTTATTTAGTTTGTGGAAGGCTCTGTTTCGTTCGCCTAGCGAGCCTCGATTCATCCAGACCGTAATATCGTCGGCGTACATTGCGTGCTGGATGCCATCGATTTTGCTGAGTTTTCTGGCCAGTCCGATCATCGCAATGTTGAAGAGCACTGGTGAGATTATGGATCCTTGCGGCGTGCCCTTTCGTGGGGTGGTGAAGGCGCCGCTTCGCAGGTCTCCCAACCCCACTGTCGCTGTGCGTTCTGACAGGAAGGATCTTACGTAGTCGTGGGTCCTCCTTCCGCTATTGGCGTTGTTTAAGCCTTCCATGATGACTTCGTGGCTAACATTGTCGAAGGCCCCTTTGATGTCCAGGGCCATGATAACGCTTTCGCCAGTTCTGGGTGCCGTGTCTATGATTTCTTCCTTGATCTGCAGTAGGACGTCTTGCGTTGACAGGTTTGCCCGGAAGCCGAACATGCTGTGCGGGTACTGCTCTTCGTCCTCTAGATACTGTTGGATTCGCCTGGTGACGATTCCCTCGTACAATTTGCCAAGGCACGACGTGAGGGAAATGGGCCTCAGGTTCTCTACCTGAAGCTTGTTGCCGGGTTTGGGTATCAAAACCACGATAGCGTGCTTCCACTTCTTCGAGACCATCCCCTCTGCCCACACCATGTTGAGGTACATCGTGAGCTGGTCGATTGTCTCGTGGCTGAGGTTGCGAATCAAGGCGCTCTTGATCTTGTCTGCGCCGGCTGCTGTATTTCGTGTTGTCGAGCTTATCGCCGCCTGGACTTCTCTCTCGTGATCGGCCTGTCCATTGCAAGATTGTCCGCCCCTTGGATTGTCCCCGTCGTAGCCCTGGGGATTGTCCTTTCCGTAGCATTTGACGCGGACTGCTTCTAGCAGTTCTTCGTCTGTTCCGTCGTACTGGTGGACCAATTTCTGAATTGCCTTGCCACTTTCTGTTTCTGTCTTGGTTGGGTCCATGAGGGCCTTTAGTATGCGTGACGTCTTGGCCGTGCTGAGCGTTCCGTTCAGTGAGCTGCTGAACTGCTGCCATCCCTGCCTGGCCAGTTGTGTTGCGTACTCCTCTGCCCTTATCGCGATTTCCGCGATCTTCTCTTTGAGTTCTTTATTTAGCTTTTGCTTTTTCCCAGCGTTTGGTGAGCCCGCGTCTTGCCTCCCATAGCCCGAGCAGCCGCTTGTCCACCTCCGGTACTTGTTCTGTTCTATGCGTATAGAGTTCTTGTATTTGTTTCAGTTGTTGGCCCCACTCCTCCACGGAAAAGATTTCCCCTTTTAGATGTTCGCAGTGTTTGCCGATGGCGTCCCAGTTGGCAAGGTGGGCCGTTCCGATCTTCTTAACGTTGGCTGCTTCAATTGTCGTTCATAGTATGTAGTGCTCACTGCCTATGTCTTCCAGCAGATTTTCCCACTCGGCCTTACGCGACAAGAAACGTCACGCGACTGCCGCTGCAAACGCTGGACACACTTTGTCTACGACAGTATGATCATTGTGGCGGTAGGAAGGAGAAAAAGAAAATGCACGGGCTTGCTACTGGCTCTGTAGCTGAGCCACCTCCGTTTCCTCGATTTAAAAAAAAAACTGATTTATTTATAGGAAAGGAAGGCGCGGTAACTCACTTGTTTTCTGTGGACACCGCAACCGCGCCGTGAGAGAAGGGAGGAAGGTGGGAGTTAAAGAGGAAAGAGAAAGAGGAGCCGTAGTGGAGGGCTACGGAGTAATTTCGACCACCTGGGGATCTTTAACGTGCGCTGACATCGCACAGCACACGGACACCTCTTCGTTTTGCCTCCATCGAAACGCAGCCGCCGAGGTCGGGTTCGAATCCGGGTATTCCGGCACAGTAGTTGGGCGTCTTACCTGTCGTGCGGACAGAAGCGAGAAACTAGAGAAGAAAGAAAAAGAACAGGGAGAACGCGGCGCGCAACAGCCGTCGTCCACCAACTAAGCGATGGCGGGTGCAATGACGGCCTACAATAGATAAACATTACCCACGTTTACTTCATTTCCTAAAGCGAAATTTGAACGTACCTCATCACCAGTTACACCTTTTCGAAAGATTGAGGCAAACATTTTGAGCAAGACAATTATGTACAATTATCGATAACTTTTTAATTTTTCAACATGTATTCCTGCAAGAAACACTCAGCTAACATTTCTTGGCTGTGATGAAAGCTTTGTGTATGGGGAAATGGAGAGCAGTGGAATTATCGGGAGGTTGCTGGGTGATGATAACCTCTTTGTTTACTCTCAAAGAATGGGAGCCAGCCGAAAGACTGGTTGCACTGCTCGGAGAAGGTCAGCAGGGATCCCTTGGGACTCTACGGCCTCCAATGGGCACAAAATGAACTGGCGCTGTTGGGCGAGCTCGGTGGTACGCAGGAGGGACTCCCACGCATCCACTGTAACTGAATTGTCTGCGTTGTGTCGTGTACATGTCCACATCATGTGAAAGAATGTGGCCGGTTGTGAGCAGTGTTCGCGCCTAGGTGCAATAAAATTTGGGAAAACTTTGCTATATAGCCATCGGTTTGGAAATGTTCCTGTTTGTATTTTGCGCCAATGGACGGCCTCGAGTCGGGATAGTTCCCAGTGTGGAGGGGGGTATAGACATCGTTCGAGCCGATAATGCTGGAGGATGTCCGTGTACGCAACAAAGCGTAAATAAGTGCTTTGGGGAGTGTCAGAGGAAGCGGCAGGCTGAGGAGGGTGCTCCGCCTTGTAGCTGAGTTCTCGGGCTAGAGCATGCGCTTGTGCGTTCCCGGTGAGCGCCTTATGGGCTGGGGCAACACCCTCTTGACTAAGGCCCTTCCACGGAGGCCGTGATGTCACGTCAGTTGCCCTCGCCACCCCGGACGCTGCTTTCGGCCTCCTGGCGTTCGCGTTGAATCTCTCGCGGCTGATCAGGCGGAGCTCGTATTCAGAGTATTTAAGAAGACGTCCAACAGAAGGAGTGGTCTCACGGAGGCTAGTAGAATCAGACTCGTACAAGCTTTTGTCACGAGCAGAATCTGCTACGCGATTCCATTCCTAAATACCAATTAGACCGAAAACGCGAATTAAACACCATAATTAAGAGATGCACGAAGTGCGCTCTATGACTCCCCATAACTACTACTAACGACATTCTAGAGAAAATGGGGTTGCATAATGAGTGGAAAGAGCTAGCTGCGGTGGTCAAGCTGTCCCAGAGAGCGACTCGCAGGAACGGCGGCGGGTAGACAAATCCTTGACTGGGTAAACCTACTAGCGCCCGGGGAAGGCGAAAGTGTCAGAGAAAGCATAGGTCGAGAAATCAGAAAACATCAATACGTCTCGCCCATACCGAAGAACATGCACCGCGTACACGACGAGGGGAGGAGGAAAAGCAGAGCTAGGCACCTCGCTTACAAATTGGACAAACTCCTGCCGGGATCGGTCGCCTACACCGATGCAGCGATCGGGGAAAAAGGCGACGTAACCTCGGTCGCCCTATTAGACACCGGGATCGTCATAGGAATCGAAAAAACCGAGATCTACCACCGGTAGAGGCGGAGGAGATTGCAATAGCCATTGCCATGGCACGACCAGGCGTGAAACACGTCATCAGCAATAGCAAAGCGGCGGTTAGGAATTTTAGGCAGGGTAGAGTCAGCTGTCGTGCTCCAAAAATTCTGAGCAAGTCGTCTCTCGCCGAAAGCGTGACCATAATCTGGACCCCAGCACACGCCGGTCTCGCCGCCAACGAGGCTGCCCACATGCTCGCCCGCTCCTCGCTACCTCGGGGTGCTGCGAACGCCTCAACAACATCTAAAAGCAAAGAATGTATTGGTACGTTTAGGGATGTAACCGACAACCTGAAGAAAGACAGGAGGATATAGCCGCCACCGGATAGATCCCTGAGTTAAAAGGAATCATACGACTGGAGAAGACTCCAAGCTCGAAATTTCTTTTCGCCTCTGTGGAGGAGCTGGACGGGTGCCAGAGGGCGGAAGAGGGACGGTGCAGAAACCGAAATTTGTAAATTTTGCGGCCACGTGGCAACATTTGTTCACATAATATGGAGATGCGTTTGTGCCCCAGGACGCAACGCGATTAAAACTAGCGATGAATGGGAGACCACGCTAAAAAGCTCCGACGAAAAAACAGCGATTCGCAGTAACCTCCGGGTCCGCACGCAGGCGTCCGGGGAGGCAGTCTGTCGCACCGCGGCCGGAGGACACCCGGCCCCGTCTAGAAGAGGTCTTCAGCCTCGGCCGCCAGGCGTTGTTGTTGTAGTGGCGGCCCCGTCTAGAAGAGGTCTTCAGCCTCGGCCGCCAGGCGTTGTTGTTGTAGTGGATTATCCACTACAACAACAACGCCTGGCGGCCGAGGCTGAAGACCTCTTCTAGACGGGGCCGGGTGTCCTCCGGCCGCGGTGCGACAGACTGCCTCCCCGGACGCCTGCGTGCGGACCCGGAGGTTACTGCAGCGCCATATTTGGCGGAAATAAATGTTTTTCCTCCTCCTCCTCGCGGCTGCTTGCCCAGGTGCGCAACCTGCAACAAATAAATAGGATTATTTTATTTTATTTATTTGTTGCAAGTTTTTGCGTTCGGTAGTTATTAAGGGAGCTTGACTAACACTAGTTTATTTTTTTTCGCAGCAGCGAGGCATGCACCGCTAATGTCTAAGGTAGCTTTTAGACTAGTAAACAGCGTTCTGAAATAGAGTCGCAAATGCTTTTATACAAATAGTTTTATTGACAGGAAGGGTTGGAAGCGGCCAATTTCATTTCATGCTTGACGTCTTCATTTTTCTGTCCGCAGCTTTTTTTTTTCGCTGCACTTTGAATATGATCGTTTCTCATTTTACAAAATTTGTTCAAAGTAACGTTTGTTGCGGCACGCACTTCATGACGCACTAGAGTTTCTGGTATGTGACCATTTTTCGGGGTTTCCAAGGCGGCATCTCGCAGCAATGAAATGCCTATACGGGGCTAGCCTGCCACCGGATTTGTATCTTGTAGGCCGTCGTTTCACCCGCTACCGCTTCGGTGGTGGACAACGGCATTGCAGTCCGGGGCTGGGATTGGTTCAAGTAAGCTGTGCAGTTCGGGTAAATAGGTGGTACGGCATCGGACACCAGATGAAACTTGTCACTGTCAACTGTCAAAGTCTTTCCTGTTGCTGCATCAATGTTTGATAGCCTCTTCATTAGATCTTTTTCTCGGAAGTGAAGTTCCCAAACTTGCGCAAAAAAATACGGTCACTTATTGCCGCTATATGGACACACTATTACATAATTTGGGTGTTATTAAGCAGTCCAGCACAGTACTGCATACTTCTGTTTATTATCCCTGGCCTGGTCAAATTCACTAAGGCTGCCAGTCTTTTCACATCAAACATTATTTAAGCACTACATGACCTTCTGGTCGACAAGACAGCGGAGCGGGCAACAACACACAACATAAGCACACACAAACACGAGGACAACGCTTCATTCCTGCTGGCATCCTTTGGAAACGCAACACGCACCTTGGGAGCAGTGTCATAGTTCCCGCGACACACAGGAACCCAATACCAACCCATGTTACGCCACGTTAAATGTAGTCTTTTACGCAACGCCATATCCTCGTTTCAAGACCCGGTGATGCTGGTCACACTTAATATATTGCACGTACTGATACATGCAAAAATATAAGCACACGATTGAAACCACACTTGAGCGTGGGAAAGCAACCCAAAAATAACGTCAACGCGGAGCCGTGCAGCACCAAACCTAATCAAGAGAGTAGGCAGAGACGACTAAACAGCTGATATTCAGTTGCTCAAACATTTTTGATCGAACCTGTTTCCGGGAACGTTCGGAGAAAGCCTTTATTGGCTCATACTGTCGTCGAACAAAGCTATCCGGGCGAGCGGCGCACCTGGTTGGTCGACAGAGAAGTGACATCACCAGCCTCCAAAATTGAAGCGACCAACCAGTAGTCTCATTTTGTCTAGCGTTCCTGCCAACTTCAATCCCACACGAACGCACGACAAAGAACGCCACGCAACAGGAGGGATGGTGTACCGCCCAAACGCTAAAGGTGTTGGCAGAAAAGGACAACTAGCGTGACGTAGACGCTGAGGAGAGGAGGGTGTGAGCCGGCCTTGTAAAAGTCGAAAAGGTGTTGGCTGGGGCCCATATGATTAGACGAGGTGAAGACGGTAAGGGAGCAGCGCGTGGGCCCGTAGGAACGCTGCGCGACTAACAGATCGCAGCGACTGACTGATGCCGCTGACGCCGCTAGCGAGTGAAACGAGTGAGAACGGGATGCAGGCACCGTGATCCGCTGATAGCGAGCTGACGTTTCGGCAACCGGAGAGCACCTTCACCGCCACGCAGGAGGAGGGGGGATCTCCTCCTCTTTCTGCATGTGGTGGTGGTGGTAACCCCGCCGGGGTGATGCAGTGGTAAGACGCCCGACTACTGGGCCGAAGTACCCGGGTTCGAACCCGACCTCGGCGGTTGCGTTTCGATGGAGGCGAAACGAAGAGGCATCCGTGTGCTGTGCGATGTCAGCGCATGTTAAAGATCCCCAGGTGGTCGAAATTACTCAGCAGCCCTCCACTACGGCTCCTCTTCTCTCCTTTTACTTTAACTCCCACCTTCCTCCCTTCCCTTACGGCGCGGTTAAGGTGTCCACAGAAAACAAGTGAGACAGTTACCACGCCTTTCCTCTCCTATAAATGAATCAATCAAGCATTTAATACATACGGGGAGGCTGCTTGGAAAGGCACCCCTAGTGGGCCGCTCCCCTTACAATACTAGGTGGAGTCCCTTATTTCGGGACTCCATTGGTCTGGGCTGCCACACGAGCTCGCTGGACCAGCGCTTGTTGTGCAGCGACGGTGTTGTACGCAGCCACGTTGTCTTGACTCGCTAGTGGTGCAGTGACATCAGTCAGTCGCTGCTAGCGCTGCCTCCGGTGCCCCCTCCCCCCTCCCCACCCTTCCTCGTGTTCGGTTGCCGCGAGCGCTCGTGACCCATTTCAAGAAATATGTGAATATTACAGATCTACGCACCAAACTCTTCCCACCCCGTGCAAAGGGCTGGGGAAGGCTAACTAGCGGGTGCTCCTGCGCCTGCTCACTAATACAATGTTGTGCCCGGCTACTCTAAAACATTTTGATCCGCAATTCGACGGGCTGTGCTCGCACTGTGGGGAGGTGTCTGACACCTACCACATGGTGTGGGCCTGCCAGAAAAACCCATCTTTGCCCCCTATCCCCAACCCCACCCGAGAGAACTGGGAGGCGACCCTGTCCGGCTGCTGCACCATAGAGGCCCAAAAGCTCTTAACGCAGCGCGCCCGGGCTCCGGCAAATGCCAATGGAGTGCCTGTCTAGGCATCCCACCTAGTGTACACACCTCTGTGTATTATAATAAATGTTTTCACCACCACCATCGTTCGCCGCTGAATGTATCACCCTCTTCCCGCGAGGCTGCGGTTGCCGAATTGCTGGCTCGGGGGGGGGGGATGAAAGGGGGGCGGAGATGGTTACGAGGCCGACGCAACTGACGCTAAACCCAGGCATGGGCGCGAAAGAGCGGAGCTCTAAAATGCGGCGGCTGGGTAGCCCCCGCCGCAAGCGGCGTTGACCTACCGTCCCAGCCCCGTAGGGCCGGGTACCTGATTGATTTATACAGGAAGGGAAAGGCGCGGTAACTGTCTCGCTTGACTTTTGTGGACGCCTCAACCGCGCCGTAAGGGCAGGGAGGAGGGTGGGAGTGAAAGTGGGCAGTTGTGACAGTAGGAAGAAAGAAAAGGAAATGCACGGGCCTGCTACTGGCTCTGTAGCTGAGCCAGCTCCGCTGCCTCGTGCGAACAGAAGAGAAAATAGACAAGATAGAAAAGAGGGAGAGAAAGACGCGCACCGCCACAACAGCCGTCGTCCACCACCACCTAAGCGGTGGCGGGTGCAATGACGGCCTTCTACAGATACTCAACCTATAAGTTCATCGAACGACAGGGGTCAGGAATTGCCGACCTGCTGTTTAAAGCAACTTGCCTCGACGCAGGAACACAGCTCCTTGTGGTGGTTGATTTGAATACCCAGCATTTGGCCTGGGTTTATCAGAACAACCCTGAGGGTAAAAAGCTGTGGCAGTCTAACTAGAATCCGGGCCTCACAATTTTAACGATCCCCGAGACATCACGTGGGTCGGCAACAGCGTTGTTGCAAATATCTCACCTGATCTCACACTAACCAAAACATTAACGACGCCTGTTGGTCCAACACGAGAAACACACTAGGGAGCGACCATTATACAATAGCTAAGACATTTGACACATTTCACAAACTGCACCACATGCGAACACGCGCCACCAACGGGGATAAATTCCGATGCTTAGGAGAGCAAACTGCCCTCAGTCAGATAAACAGGCTAAAGGAGTTATTGCTGAACGCAAGACGTCAGGACCCCCACGGCTGAGACGGCGACAGAAACGCCACACCAGACGACTGACTTCAAAGTCCCCCACATTGGAAGAGGCGTTGGAAAACGTTGGAAGAGACAGAGACAATACAAACCTACGCAAGCGTATAGCGCAACTCGAACGCCATTCAAAGCGTACACTAGACGCCTACAAGAAAAACAGTGGGGCCAAATTTGTGATAAGGATGGGCAGTTTGGAAACAAAAAGTCGTGGTTCTTCCTCCGACGTTTGCTCGACCCCACACAGACAAAATGCACAGAACGAGACTTGCTCACAGAATTAATTCATCAATAACAGGGTATGGCGCTGAGCTACTCGCCGAACTGCGAACACACCCGAACACTTCCCACACAGATCCCCTACTCACGTTTGAGGGTCTCCCCAACGACACCCTGGATGCTGGCATAGCAGATGCCGAGGTATGGTTTGCTTTCAGTCAGGTTCGTACCACCACCGTAGCGGGACCGGATGAAGTGTCAAAGAGCTCAGAAACCTAGACCACACATCCGTCACGGCTCTGACGGAACTATAGAACAACTACTGGAAAGAAGGTGAGATCCCTCAGGAAGAAAGACATGCGCTGGCCACCTTAATCTCAACACCAGGCAAGAAACGTTCGATCGAGAATCTGCGGCCCATCTCCCTCACATCTTGCATCGGAAAGCTAATGGAATATGTCAAGCTAAAACTGACGGCGAAATTACGTGGAAGACCGCGAGTTACTTCCTGCAACAATGATTGGCTTTAAGGCAAACTTGTTCACGCACGACGGGAAGGACGTACTGGACCGTCCCTCCATGTGAAACTGGGATGAAGGCGGCACTCGGGCTAGACCTGCACAGAGCCTTCGACGACGTGTCGCACGAGACAATCCTCACGAATCTCTCGAAATTGAACCCGGGTGAACGGATATTTAGTTTTGTCCAATCATTTCTATCTGAGCGGACAGCAGAGCTCACTCTAGGTAGCCTTAAATAGGATCCCATTCCTCTGAGAAGCCGAGGCAGACCACAAGGCTCGGTGATCTTGCTTTTCCTCTTTAATCTTGCACTCATTACACTTCCCGCCAAGCTCGCTTCCCTGCCGGGGCTGCAGTCCACCGTCTATGCGGACGACATCACCCTGTGGGTAACCACTCTGAATGACGGCCAAATATAGGATACGCTGCAGCAGACAGTCGAAATAATAGGAAACTACGCGTCGGAAGAGGGCCTTGAATTCTCGCATACGAAATCAAAACTGCTGGTTTTGACGTCCAAGCAGCGCGGAAAAATGCGAACTAGTTCCCCCCGATCCCCCTGAATGTATGTGTGAGGGGCCAACTGTTTACAGAGGTCCAAGCCATGCGCATACGAGGCATGTTTATGCAGGACAATCGCAAAAACACCGAAATAATCAACAGACTCACCGCCAAGGTCAATCAGACCGTACGACGCATGAGACGGATCGCCAACGAACGAAAAGGAATGAAAAAAAAGGGATATTGTCAGTTAGTTCAGGCTTTTGTGCTCAGCGGGATTTTCTGCTTACCTGCAGCTGTAATTCGCGGAGAGAATGAAGGTTGGCCTAATCCGACAGGCCTACAAGGCTGCCCTTGGATTCCCGCACAGTACGTCTACGGAAAGGTTGCTGGCCTTTGGAGTTTGCTGAAGTTGCAATGCAGTTTGCTGAGTCAATCGTCGCGCCGGAACACATATCATAGCGAGAGCAGCGAATACTTTTAAGGCGCTTTCGTAGGGTGTTTTCACGCTACCTGCAGGAGCTTACAGGGATCAGATTGCACGCTCTGTCGAAGCTTTGCGTGGCGTGTGCAGATAACTGGGCTATGTTGAGAACGTCTAGGCAAGGAAGTTATCTGTCACACACGTATCAATAATGCTTTTGATGTGCTCGGTCGTTTATCGCGAGCCAAGCCGCTAACATCACCCTTTTTTAGAAACGCTGTGGGACAATTACAGTGCCACCTAGGCAGTGTAGGTTCCCTATCCGAGTTGTGGGAGCCACACTTTGTCTCCCAGCTCGGACGAATAACTCGCGCAATCGTGGGAATGGCCATTCTATACAGACTACCCATGTGCGAGCAACTTCCAGAAAAGGACGCGAAAACACAGTTACCTACACACATTAGGACAGTGCTAGTAATTAAAATCATACCAAAAATATGCACCCCGCGCACCACGTAGGTCGACGCATCGCGAGGGCTCGCGCCCTCCATGCCTAGTACGGTTTACTCCCCAATCCAGCGTACGTGGAAGCGACGGAATATCGCCATACCCGGAGACAAGCGTTTGCACTGGGCGCTGTGGATGGGAACGGTTCCCTGTTGGCGGCTGCATCAAACGCAACCATCCCTTCCGAAACGACGGAGGAAGCCTCCATAGCCTTAGCTATAGCAAATGCGTCCGCTGATATTATATTCAGTGATTCTAAAACAGCCATTCGCAATTTCGTGAGGCGCCGCATTACGTCCACCTCCCTCTTCATCATCAAAATCTCCTCTACTCCGATTAGAGAAATTGAACTAATCTGGGTCTCGGCCCACTAGGGAACGAGGCGGCTCACGCAAAAGCCCGATGTTTCGTCGACCGAGCAGTCAGCGCGCCCTCTGACCCCAATTTCACGCGAGAAATGGGGTAATTTCTTTACATCATGTTAGCCACCACTTCAGGTTGGAAAGGGGCACGTATCCGCCTCCCCACAAATCCTTAACGAAAGTGCAGGAAATTACCTGGCGCCGACAGCAAACACGCTCCCTCCTAAATCCTGCGGTGCTTTGCCCTCATGTACTCTGGTAAGTAACCCAAACTGCAGTAAATACTACAAAATAGCGACTTACGATTACATTCTCCAGAACTGCGCAAATTATCCACTTCTCCCGAGAAGTGGGAAGCCATGACAGTAAGCTCTGATCCGAAATTCAACTACGGAAAGTCGAGCGGGCTAATGAGGTCGCTGCTACCCATGGACTAGCGGCCATCTAATACGTCTCTCATTAGACCTGCTTGAGCAACGATATAAATATTTTGCAATAAAAAAAATTCTCCTAGCCACCCTACAATTGTGGAGGGCATCTGAGTAATTTCAATCACCTCGGGATCTTCCACGTGCACACATATCGCGCAGCACACGGACGCCTCAACGTATTGCCTCCTTCGACACGCAGCCGCCGGCGGTCGGGTTCGTGCCCACTGCGCCTTTCCTTCCTTTTACAGTGACACCTGTGGCATGCCCAAATCCACACTTTTCCACTACATGTGGGAATGCCGTTCCCCCAAGGCTGTACCGCCCATCTCGCTTATCCTTCCTGGGAGGCTGCTTTGTGGATCGCTGCGCCCACCGGCAAGAATGGCTGGTGATTTGGGCTCTATGTCAAGCAGAAGCCCGTGAACACCTAACTAATGTGCGACCAACCTGGAAGACATTTTTTACCTAAGAAAGTTGATTACATGCAACCATCCTGTGAACCAGTTAATAAAACGCCGGTAAACTTTGATGCGTTGAACAGAACGCAGATGGTGTTGACTGGGGGCGCACGATGTACCCTGTTGTGCAGCAGCGCTCAAGGTTTCGCATGTCTGCACTATCACACTGGACCGGAAGCTGAGAATCGAAACCGGGAGTTGGCTGATGGCCTATCTGCTTCCCGATTACATACCTAACTGGCTCCAAATAATTAAATTATCAACCCGCATAAACCATGTTCTCAATTGCAAATTTTTCCTAGACGCTCTATCCGATGATGCAATTCGTTTACGGATATATCAACTATGGGCTCTTTTACAGCTCCGGCAAGGTCACACCCATGCGAAACCCGCCCACACAGCCAGATAGTTTCAATGAGAGCATGCAGACATTCTCATTGATTTTTTTTTCTATTAGCAAAGTAGTATTGTAAATGTACGAGAATATGTAATGCTATCTAAATGTGGATTTCGACCTTTCGACGATAGAGGTTAAACATACCTTGTGATGATGAATGTTCCCACTTATGATTCTTATAATTGTATGTATTACCCTTGCTTTGGATCTGTAATTGTCCTCATGACATCCAATGATTTAAGTATGTTGTTGTACTAGTTTAACCCAGATCATGTGCGTTCTGTGGCTGATTGCTAGTTACAGAGGTTCTCGGGCCTGTTATGACTGGGATCGCCGCCGAGGCTCACGTGGTTGGAAGAAATGAACTAAGCGGGGATGGCGAGCGGCAGCGATCGAAGTCCGGGGCTAGAACGACGGGTTCCATCGTGACCACGTGCTGGTGGTCAACCACCTCGCCGAGTCTGTAGGATGAGAAGCGACTCATGCATGTTGTAATTACCCACAGCTTTTGGAAAGAGGGGGAAGGGGGTACGAGGAAGTTTCCTCTATTGTTGACGAAAGCACCAAGATTTTCGCCGAATGCGAGTGTCCGCGACCGTCCAAGAATTGAAAAACGTGACCTTTGCTAGGCCAGACTTCCCGGACGTCCGGTGCTGTCTCAACTTGGCGCTGTGTTTCCACCGCGAGCTGAACATCGCCATCAGTAAAGTTCACCCTCTCCGCATGAAGATGAGCGAGGAGGCTCAAGTACCACTCTCGGCAATGGGCGCCGTATGGAATACTGGCGTTTCCCTGATTAACTCTGTCCCCAGTTCAAAAATTTAGAACCACAAGCACTATTTATGAAGTTGAGTTTTATCCATCAGAAGCTGAGCACTGCTTAGTCCTGTTCTCTCACGAGCTGTGCATACTTCACTACGTATAAAGGGTTTATAACAGTTTTTTCGCTGTCCTCCCTGGCTGGTCCTGCCTCGATGCCTCGTCTGCTCCTCACAGAGAGCGAGAGTGAGAAAATAGAATAGAAAGGCAGGGAGTTTAACCAACCAATGCCCAGTAGGCTACCCTACACGCGGGGAGGGGATCAAAGGCAGAGAAAGAATAAAAAGAAGGCGAAGGGGTCTGCTCCTGACAAGTCTGCGGTGAAGTCTAGGCCTCCGAACCCTGATGACATCATCATCATCATCATCATCAGCCTGATTATACCCACTGCAGGGCGAAGGCCTCTCCCATATTTCTCCACTTAACCCGGTTCTGTGCTAGCTGCATCCAATTGACCCCTGCGAACTTCTTAATCTCATCCGCCCACCTAACTTTCTGCCGCCCCTTGCTACGCTTTCCTTCCCTTGGAATCCAGTTTGTTACCCTCAGCGACCATCGGTTATCCTCTCTTCGCACTACATGTCCTGCCCATGTCCATTTCTTCTTCTTAATTTCCACTAGAATGTCGGTAACTTTAGGTATTTCTCTGACCCACTCTGCTCGCTTTCCATCTCTTAATGTTACCCCTACCATTTTTCGTTCCACAGCCCTCTGGGCTATGGAACGAAAAATGATTAACACACGATTGAACACACGAGCATGGAACACACGTCAATCATTGACACACGAACGGAAATGATTGACGATGGATTGACACAGGCCGGATGACATTAGGTCTGTGTCAATCTGTTGGTAGCAGCGTTTATAGCTAGCACATTTACAGGGTGGGACTTTCTTTTTCTGAAATTTTAAAGAAGTTAATTAGAAAGAGATGTGAGAGCGAGGTGTATAAAGCGTATTGGGACTGCGAAAACCAAGACGGAAGCGCAAAACAATGCGAAAATTATTTTATCTTCATTGGGGGTCGAAGATAAATCCTTCTTTTCATCTTGGCACTTTGTTATAACTTCATGTGCAAGAATGTATTCATGCAGTCGGTCGCAAGTCTTTACACTGGCTTTTTTTTCTGGCGACTTATTTGTTGTCGTTTGCCCCAAGCTCAATGACCAGTTGCACGTTCTTCAGCCTTTGTGACATGAGGCTATTTCGAACGCTGATGGTGTCACATTCGTGCTACCTTGTTCTTGGATGTTAAGAATGCTTGCTGCTTTACTAATCTGCAAACTCCATTGCAGTTTTTCCTATGTCCTGTTGCAGAGAACATCACTTTATGGACTCGTACTTGTTTGGCCACATTCCATGAAATTGATATTTGTTTTGAAATGGTCTGCCACCTTGTTCCTCACATAGGTAACATAATCCTAAAGAAAGTCAATTTTGGCACTGGCGAATTATGAATAGCTCGTAGCAAGTATGTGCCGTAGCGTGGGTCAGATACGACTAGTCATATTAAGGCGAACGCCTTTATGACATCGTTTTTCATGCATATAAGAAGCTGAACCCGCCTGGAGTCCGATGCAGGCGTTCGTGTGGCGAATTTTATTTGCCGCTTTCCCGAACGCCGCACCACACAGCAAAAAGAAACAGACGCATATGTCTGGGAGGCGTTAGTACATCATGCATTAGAGGCCTTTGAAATTGATTTCTGGACAGAAAAGGCGCAGTACATGTCACAATTCTCCTCGGAAACATGTACCACGCCTTAAATGAAGGGAGAAAGGTGGCAGTGAAAGGAGAGAGAGAGAGAGAGGTGCAGTAATGGCCGTGGCCTAGTGGTTAGAGCGCCCGTCTCGGCTGCGGGAGGTGGTCAGTTCGAAACCCACCGCCGGACACCCACCGGTAAAAATGGGTACAATCGTCCCCCGGCCTGGTGCTCGGCTTTTACAGGGGTGTGCGTTTGGGAGAAGCTCCGTAAACCCCGCTGCGCGCCCCTCCTCCGCAGTGGGCCCAAACCCAGTTTCGAACCTCGCAGCCTGCAAAGGTGGTTCTGTTTGTCTTGCAAAGGTACTTCCTTTGACCCTCACCTGAAGTGCTCCCTTAGAGCCTCAGCTGGTGGCCTTGTGGTAGAGCATCCGCCTCGCATTCGGGAGGTACCGGGTTCGATCCCTGGTGCCGCCGGGTACCCACCGGTTTTTAAATGGGTACAAGCTTTCCCCCGGCCTGGTGCTCGGCTCTCCTGGGGTGAAATGCTTGGGAAAAGGGGTCACGGCCCAAATAGTTGCGCCGATGTGGCAGTGATTCGTTCCGCCATCGGACAACAATAAGTCCGCCTTGCGCGGCAACAGCCCATTATGTGGCCCTTTTTTCTCGCAAAGTCAGACAGGCCGGAAATCCGGACTTGCCGTGGGACTGCAGTGATCTCTGAGAAGTGAACTTCATCAGTGACAGTGAACCTTTACGTCTTTCGACACGCTGGCTTAAAGCATTTCGCACTTGAAACAAGGCATTTTCTGAGTTTTCGCGTGTGCAGGACACGACTCGTTTTCAGTTTTGAACCCCGTGAAACACGGTAACTCGAACCACCTTTGCAGGCTGAAGTGTTCGAAACTATTTTGCCCCAGAGGGAGCGCAGCGGGGTTTGCGGAGCCTCTTCCAAGCGCACACCCCTGTGAGAGCCGGGCGCCAGGCCGGGGGACTTATTGTTGTCCGATGGCGGAACGAATCACTGCCACATCGGCGCAACTATTTGGGCCGTGACCCCTTTTCCCAAGCATTTCACCCCAGAAGAGCCGAGCACCAGGCCGGGGGATAGCTTGTACCCATTTTATAACCGGTGGGTACCCGGCGGCACCAGGGATCGAACCCGGTACCTCCCGAATGCGAGGCGGATGCTCTACCACAAGGCCACCGCTTCGGTCTAGTGGTTAGAGCGCCCGTCTCGGCTGCGGGAGGGGGTCAGTTCGAAACCCACCGCCGGACACCCACCGGTAAAAATGGGTACAAGCGTCCCCCGGCCTAGTGCTCGGCTTTTACAGGGGTGTGCGTTTGGGAGAAGCTCCGTAAACCCCGCTGCGCGCCCCTCCTCCGCAGTGGGCCCAAACCCAGTTTCGAACCTCGCAGCCTGCAAAGGTGGTTCTGTTTGTCTTGCAAAGGTACTTCCTTTGACCCTCACCTGAAGTGCTCCCTTAGAGCCTCAGCTGGTGGCCTTGTGGTAGAGCATCCGCCTCGCATTCGGGAGGTACCGGGTTCGATCCCTGGTGCCGCCGGGTACCCACCGGTTTTTAAATGGGTACAAGCTTTCCCCGGCCTGGTGCTCGGCTCTTCTGGGGTGAAATGCTTGGGAAAAGGGGTCACGGCCCAAATAGTTGCGCCGATGTGGCAGTGATTCGTTCCGCCATCGGACAACAATAAGTCCGCCTTGCGCGGCAACAGCCCATTATGTGGCCCTTTTTTCTCGCAAAGTCAGACAGGCCGGAAATCCGGACTTGCCGTGGGACTGCAGTGATCTCTGAGAAGTGAACTTCATCAGTGACAGTGAACCTTTACGTCTTTCGACACGCTGGCTTAAAGCGTTTCGCACTTGAAACAAGGCATTTTCTGAGTTTTCGCGTGTGCAGGACACGACTCGTTTTCAGTTTTGAACCCCGTGAAACACGGTAACTCGAACCACCTTTGCAGGCTGAAGTGTTCGAAACTATTTTGCCCCAGAGGGAGCGCAGCGGGGTTTGCGGAGCCTCTTCCAAGCGCACACCCCTGTGAGAGCCGGGCGCCAGGCCGGGGGACGCTTGTACCCAATTTTTACCGGTGGGTGTCGGGCGGCGGGTTTCGAACGAACCACCTCCCGCAGCCGAGACGGACGCCCTAACCACTAGGCCACCGAAGCGGTGGCCTTGTGGTAGAGCATCCGCCTCGCAATCGGGAGGTACCGGGTTCGATCCCTGGTGCCGGCGGGTACCCACCGGTTATTAAATGGGTACAAGCTTTCCCCCGGCCTGGTGCTCGGCTCTTCTGGGGTGAAATGCTTGGGAAAAGGGGTCACGACCCAAATAGTTGCGCCGATGTGGCAGTGATTCGTTCCGCCATCGGACAACAATAAGTCCGCCTTGCGCGGCAACAGCCCATTATGTGGCCCTTTTTTTAGGACTGCTGCAGCTGAGGCTCTAAGGGAGCACTTCAGGTGAGGGTCAAAGGAAGTACCTTTGCAAGACAAACAGAGCCACCTTTGCAGGCTGCGAGGTTCGAAACTGGGTTTGGGCCCACTGCGGAGGAGGGGCGCGCAGCGGGGTTTACGGAGCTTCTCCCAAACGCACACCCCTGTAAAAGCCGAGCACCAGGCCGGGGGACGCTTGTACCCATTTTTACCGGTGGGTGTCCGGCGGTGGGTTTCGAACTGACCACCTCCCGCAGCCGAGACGGGCGCTCTAACCACACTGCGATCCACTGTGCTATAATCGTTTCAGCCCATTCGCACTTTACTGGTCCAAAGTTCCCTCTAGAAGTTTTAATGCGAAAGCATTACTCCGCTATGTTAACGGATTTCCGCTCGCATACCGCGCCTCAGGCCGTGGCCGCAGATCGTGCCCGCAGGCCGCGTCCGCAGTCCACGTCAGCAATGTCGTGTTGTTGTTGTTGTGGCTGTAGGAAGGAAAAGAAAATGCACGGGCCTGCTACTGGCCCTATAGCTGAGTCACTTCCGCTGCATCGTGCGCACAGAAGAGAAAGTAGAGAAGAAAGGAAAAAGTTGGCGGAAGGCTTAGCTTGGTTAAGCCTGGACATAGGCTCCTTTATACACTCTGCGTCTGGCAACTCCGCGCTCCGCGACTGCCGCCGCCGCTCCTCCTCCATTGACAAGTTACGCCGCTGGCTGCCGAGAGATGGCGACAGCGACGTAGGGTCACAGTTGACAGCCGTGTGGTGCGGACGCGTGTGCCATCGCTCCTCCGATTGCACGTGGCTACAGGAAACGGACGGACTGGCGACAGCGGGAGCTTCCGAAGCGTCAAATAGATGAGTTCTTTCTTTTATTAACTTTATTTCGTTTTCAGCTAGTTAGGTTAGGTGCAGCCTAAAGAATAGATGTTAGCTCCTTGTCCTAGCGGCCTGGTTTTTCTTGCCGGCAGCTAGGTTTTGTCGGCGTTCCTTCTTTACCTATCTTATTTAGGTAAATACTTTTTTTCTAGGCTATTGGCTTTCGCAGAATTGATTTTAACGCGTGTTTGCTAGTCTTTTCTTGTGTCTTCTTTCGGCAATTTGTATATTATGAGAATTCGTAATAGATATAGTTCTATCGATGAGCGCTTAAGATGTGCAATCAAAAGAAGGTAAAGTGTACTCAGTGTGAGGCGCAGGTTATCCTCATGGAAACGCGTTTTGTCTCTGTAGGTGAAGCGGAAGGCAGCGACTTTGTGTGTCGGTGTTGCGTACTTAGTGCGCGTCTAGATAGATTTGATCAAGAAAGGGGCAGTTTAGTGTCTCGTGTGGATGATTTAGAAAATGAAGTGCGTTTGTTAAGAGCGGAAAGTCAGAACCTCCTTTGACAGCTTAATGAAATTGAAAAAAAAGGGGCCGATTTTATCCTTGGAACCAACAAGGACGAACATTGCAATGCGGGCCACGTGGCTGGGGCCAGCACTGGCATGGAAGGCATAAGCAAAGTAGGTCCGGCGGATCCGAACCGTCAGAGTTATTTAGAAGCAGCTAACACGCTGGAAAAAAAGGAAGAAGTAAGGAAGAATTAAAATTCCAGAGATAAGGACAAAGATAACCGAAAGCAGGAGCCAACAGTTGGGAGAGGGAGAGAGAAGGCCCAGGTGCTTATCGCTGGAGATTCTAACACAAACGGGTGCAAGCGAGATATCTTGGAACGTGTAAGGGGTGATAAGAGAGTGATGGTTGGAGCCTTCCCAGGGAGAACAATGAGGGCAGTGCTAAAAGAGAGTAAAAATAGGCTCTTGAAGAATTCCGCAGAGCGCAGTATGGTAATAGTAGCCGCGGGGCTAAACGATATCCTAAATGGTGACGCTGCAGGAGTGGTGGAAAGTTTAGCTAAGGGAGTTGACGAGATCAGGGAGATAGCACAGCAGACGCATGTAGTTGTATGCACAGTACCAGAGGTGCTAGGATTGGACGGAAAGATGGAAAAGGACGTTGTGACAGTTAATCAGGACATAAGAAAGTTAAGCCTGGAGAAGCGTTTCGAAGTGGTTGAAGTAAACAGGGAGGTACATAAAGCAGGTTTTGGTAGGGCTTTTCAGAGAGGTGGCATTCATTTTAACAGAAGGATGGCAGCAGAGATCGGATGGCGCCTGGCAGGCAGGGCTGTAGCTTTTCTAGGGGGTCCACGAGGACTCCGTGCAAAGAGGTAGTTAGAAGTGAAGCAGAAGAAAGAAATAATGGAGGCTGAGCCCCCAAAAATGG
Organism: Amblyomma maculatum; assembly: GCF_055883805.1. Taxonomy (NCBI): domain Eukaryota; kingdom Metazoa; phylum Arthropoda; class Arachnida; order Ixodida; family Ixodidae; genus Amblyomma; species Amblyomma maculatum. The sequence goes on along the minus strand of NC_139347.1, from coordinate 178,222,111 downwards.
CAAAGAGTAGGTTGAGAAAGAAAAGTACAAAAAAGAAATTTAACACTAGGGTCAGCTACATAAACATGCAAGGAGGTAGAAAAAGAGCGAAATGGCTAGAGATAGAACAGCAGTTGAAAGATGACAAAATAGGTGTGTACGCTTTTGCGAGACTGATCTCAGGGATCTAAGAGATCCGCCCTTTACAGAAGGCTACGTCTGGGAAGGGTGCAACAGAACGAGAACGGAAAAAAAGGGTGGAGGGGTAGGTATGTTGATACAGCAGGGAACAAATTGGCAAAGAATTAAATCATCTTGTAAAGAACATATCTGGGTTTCAGGAACAATTGCCGGCATAAGGCCATGGCTAGGGGTAGTTTATTTAGGAGCAGGACATCAATGCAGGCAAGAAAACAGGAATCTTGTTGAATGTCTCAGTGACGATATAAGCCAGTTTGGAAACGGGGCCAATATTATACTACAGGGGGACATGAACGGCCACATAGACGATCTGGATGGATACACGGATTGTAACGGCAAGCTAATGCTAGATTTCTGTGAGCGACACGATCTAGTTATAGTAAATAGAGAGACAAAATGTGAAGGCCATATCAGGTTCGAATTCCGCAACAGGCAGACGACCATTGACTATTGTCTAATGTCGAAGGAAATTTATAGCAAGGTCACAAAAATGGAAATAGACGAAGAAGGGGAGTGTAGTCTAGGAAGTGATCATAAACGTATTAGTCTGCAGATGGGGCCCTTGATGAAAAGAGAAATGGAACTTAGACAAAACGTAAACGCAAAATTAAACGACGATCAAATAGCGCAGATAGCAGCAGACATAGAGGAAGCAATAGAGAAAAGCCCCATGGAAGACTGAGATTATGAACAGGTAGAACTACTCATAAGGAGGAAAATTCAGGAGGTTAAAGTAGCAAACCGCTGGAATGGAAAGAGGAAGCCACGGAGCTAGTGGAATAAGAAAATCAGGGAAGCTATTGAACAATGACGGGCTGCTGCAAGGGAACACCGAATGGCAAAGAAAGCACAGGTTTCTCAGGAGGAAATCGACCAAAAATGGGAATCATATCGACAAAAGAAACTTCAAGTGCAGGCCCTCGTCCAAAGTAAAATAAGACAGTCTACCGATCGCTGCATGGCTGATATACACGATGCCTCAGAGGCGGAGCAAGAAAATTCTGGGACCATATAAGCTGGCTAGGGAAGAAGAATCAAAGAAAGCAGGATCGGATTCAAGATAACGAGGGAAATTGTTTAAAGGGAGATAACGCAGTGAACTACATTACATCAGTTATAGCCGAGTCATTTAATAGCGACGATAGGGTAATCTCCGCAAATCAGGAAGCAACACAAGGTAGCAGAATACAAAGCAGCTTAGAACTGACCAATCTAAACTTGAGAAATGCAGAAAAAAATATTCCTAAAAACCCATTTACAGGAATCGATGGAATTCCGATCAAGCTGATTAATGAACTCGGTCCAAAAAGTAAGGAAACGTTGTTAAAAGCTCTGCAAACAGTCATAACGAATAAGCAAATTCCGGACAGCTGGCGACAGAGTAAAATGAATTTGATTTATAAAGGGAAAGGAGACAGGATGCACATAAAATCCTACAGGCCGATTACCATAACATCTGTTATGTACAGGTTAGCCGTGCAGGCGGTGAAATTAAAGGGTCAAGCATAGGTTGAAAGTAAGAAGATACTCGGAGAACTTCAGAACGGCTTTAGAAATGGTAGGCGCTTAGATGATAGACTGTTCGTGCTTACCCCATGCATCGAAATATCCAGAGTGGGAAATAGGCCATTGTATTTGGCCTTCCTGGACATAAACGGGGCATACGACAACGTAAGCAGGGAACTCCTGTGGAACATATGAAAAGACGAAGGTGTCGGTTATGAGATAATAGAGTTCCTACAGGAAATATGCCGGGATAAGAAAGTAGAAATTACGTGGGAAGGGATAAGAAGTACGGAAGATGTCAATGTATGCAAAGGATTAAGACAAGGCTGTCCTCTATCACCGGTGCTGTTCATGCTTTATATGATAAACCTGGAGCGGAGGATACAAGACAGTAACCTAGGTTTTAACCTGTCATATAGATTAGGTGGAACGGCGGCAGAGCAGCGCCTCCCTGGTTTGATGTATGCAGACGATATTGTGCTGCTAGCTGATAGTCTAGAAGAATTGCAAACTCTAGTTAAGTATTGCGGAGGCGAAGGGGATGCTCTAGGCTTCAGTTTCAGCGCAGTTAAGTCGGGTCTGATGATTTTCAATGGCCCAACTGATCAGGGTCTTAAAATACAAGGCCTTGAAATACCTAGAGTAGCAGAATATAATTATCTGGGGGTATGGGTAAACGAAGGATTGGCATACATTGGAAAGCATGAGCAATTACTTAAGGCCAAAGGGCGAAGGAATGCCGGGATAATGAAGCATAAGGCATTGTGGGGATACGATGGGTATGAGGTTTTGAGGGGTATTTGAAAAGGAATTATGGTGCCCGGACTTACTTTCGGAAATGCGGTTTTGTGCCAAAAATCAGAGGTAGAGTCAACATTAGAAACAAATCAGAGATCCGTTGGACGATTAGCACTAGGTGCCCACGGCAAAACTACAAATGAGGCGGTTTAGGGAGATGTGGGCTGGGCATCTTTCGAAGTACGGGAAGCTCAGAGTAAAATATTATATGAGGAACACCTGAGGAAATTGGACAGTAACAGATGGGCAGCAAAAGTATTTAAATACCTGTACCTAAAACGCGTTGCCTCACAATGGAGGAAAAGAACTAGGAAACTAACTAGTAAGTATGCTAGTAACAAGGACGGAGAAATAAACAGCATTAAGCAACAGGTGAAAAACACAAAAGGTAAAAATTGGATAAATTCGATGGAAAAGAAACAGAGTGTGGAATTATACCGAAAGTGGAAAATGCAGATCAGGAAGGAAGATTTCTTTGATAACTCAAGAGGCACTGCCCTACTTTTTGAAGCTAGATCAGGGTGCCTTAGAACACGCAGCTACAAAAAGAAATTTAACAATGTAGATGACGCATGTGCCTTATGTGGAAACTCCAGTGAAACAATTTACCATATTATACTCGAATGTAATGGTATCCATCCGGAAGTTGGTGCAGGCGCAATCTCTGTTCCTGAAGCTCTGGGGTTTAGAGATAACAGTGGGTGGGTGAATAAACCGGCGGTGGAAACTAGAAAAAAACGACTGGAAGATTGGTGGCTAAAAGCAGAGAAGTGACATAATGTTAGTAATGTAGGAACAAAATTTAATAAAAAGAATGATGGTTTAGTTAACCATTCTAAATCAATAATTAAGATATAGGGAGAAAAATGAGCATGATAGCTACTGCTACCACCCAGTTTCAAAGGGTACGCTCCTATATTCCATCCATCCGTCCGTCCGTCCGTCCGTCCGTCCGTCCGTCCATCCACCCGTCCGTCCGTCCGTCCGTCCATCCATCCATCCATCCACTGTCGCCAGGTGGCAAGGCGAGTGCCGGGTGCGCCGTGTTACAAAGCGGTCCGGATAGCCACGCGCTGCCGCTTTCTCGCTGTTTCGTGGACTGTTTTGCAGTGTACAAGGTCATGCTTCTACTTTTCTCTGCCTTCGGGTGCTGCAGGAATACAGCAGTGCACCAACTGGTAAGGGCCAGCTTTGCTTTGTCCTTCCGGCGATCGCTGCGAAGTGTTCAGCTGCTTTGAGGCTTGTAAAAAATAGTGACAGCACCAAACACTGCATTTATTAGGCGTCAATACTGCAATTGTAATGTTAGATGTGCACCTGTGCTTTCTGGACTGAAATGCTAACTGCTTCCCTGCTTAGCTCGTCTGCGTAGTGTGTTAGATGTGCTCCGGCGAAGCTTTTTTTTTTGCAGTATACGCTAATTACAAATTTTATGATAAAATAGAAACACAAGATTTACCTATTGTGCAGATGACTACTTTAAAGTGAGTTAAACCGAATCGTGCAAAGCCTATATTAGTTTTCCTTGTCAACTAAATCGTTGTCCCTCTCTAGCATCGGAAACCGCAAATCTCGTACTGAATCGCAATAAAGCCTGTGAAAAATAATGACAGAACCAGAAGTGTGCTTATTACGCGTCAGTACAGTAATATTGTAAGGTAACGCGATGGTCGGACTTGGGGAATCAGGCTTTATTACAGACCTGAAGCCTTGGTCGCACACTGCAGCCAAACACACTCCGCGATGACGATGGGTATCTACAAGAGGGAGCAGGATGAAGATGAAGCAGCACGTTCAGCAGTGTGGAAGATGAAGCGCCACACTGTGCTCACAATATTAATACTAAATGTGCACGTGTATTTTCTGGACTGCGATGCTAACTTCCTCCCTAGTTAGCTCGTCTGCGTGGTATGCTACATGTGCTCCAGCGCAGTATTTTTTGTTTCGCTAACTGCGCAATTCTGTGAAAAAATAAAAACATAAGCTTTGCCTATTGTGACGTATATTTTGGAGTGATCGAAACAGAAAGATGCAACGCGTATATTTGTTATTAATATAAACAGCGCGAACACGAATGCAAAGGACAAGATAAAGAAAGCCACAGTACAAGCGCCGTGGCCTAGTGATTAGAGCGCCCGTCTGGGCTGCGGGAGGTGGTTAGTTCGAAACCCACCGCCGGACATCCACCGGTAAAAATGGGTACAAGCGTCCCCCGGCCTGGCGCTCGGCTTTTCCAGGGGTGTGCGCTTGGGAGAAGCTTCGTAAACCTCGCTGCGCGCCCCTCCTCCGCAGTGGACCCAAACCCAGTTTCGAACCTCTCAGCCTGCAAAGGTGCTTCTGTTTGTCTTGCAAAGGTACTTCCTTTGAGCCTCACCTGAAGTGCTCCCTTAGAGCCTCAGCTGCAGCAGTCAGCGCTTGTACTGTGGCTTTCTTTATCTTGTCCTTTGTCTTCGCGTTCGCGCTGTTTATATTAATAATGAATAAGTATACCAACTCGCCCAACAAAGTATCTTCGTATATTTGTCTTTCCTTGTTTTTTAAGTTAAAAAAAAAAAGACGTTTGAAACGACGCGCTGAATCATTGAAAGTAACAGCTGATACCAAAATTGTTCGCCTTACAGATCTGAATGGCATACTGCGATGCAGTTGTTCCAATCATCTGTAAATCGCGCTGGCTTTCGAAGTCCTATCAGCGACAGCAGTCACCGTGAAAATTTTTCCCTACTTGTGGCGACTATTCATCACACCACTTCTACGTGGCACTCTTGTAGCCCAATTGCTGTTGTGAAATGTGGAAATGAATGCTGGTGCCTTTCTTCTTAAATTTTGTTTTATTGCAGCGTAGACTATCATTGTAATTTTCTATTAACATTGGCGCTAGCGGAGCAGTCATGCAGTTTTTCGAGCCATGCGCAATTTATTTAAACTGCCTTATTAAAATGTCATATAGCGTTGGTGTTATTGGTTAACAAGTATCATGATAACTTATGCTTAGTGGATGTCGGCCTTACAAGTAAATATGCTGAATATGCACGATTCATGCTTAGGAAAAGTTATCCCTCTAGGGAATAACAGCACCCCTGCTCCGCGCCGAAGTTCGTACCCGTGAGACCCGTGTGCCTCAACCCCTGCGTCAGTGGCGCCCTCAGTGAGAAGAGCGGCCACGCCGCGCAACTTTACCCGACGGCGCCGCTCTATTGTTCACGCGGCGCGTTTACAGGCACAGAGAGTATAAAGGGGGCTATGGCCTGGAAGACTGCGAACGCCGTTCTTATCTCTGTTCAGGCCTTTCTTCGGCGCGGCGTTTTCTTCTGTTGAAGTTGTAGCGTTCCATGCTTTCATAGATGCAGCATCATCAGCAGTTGAAGCATCCATGACAGTCTCATCGGCATCAAAAGCGTCCATGAAACTTGTCTCCAAACTACTGGCTGTCTCCATAGTCTCGCTAACGTTAACACCACTCATTAAACTAGGCCCTGAACTTGTAGATGCACCCCCATCAAGACGTTGACCGGCGCGCTCGCTAGGCTGCTGAATATGCACGTTCTTTAGCTCGCTGTTGTTTCCGTTCTCTTTCTTGAGCACGGCGCCGCCGCTTGGCTGCAGCAGATCGTTCCAGCCTCGCCTTATACGCATCATTCGGCATACCGTAATGCTGCGCCCCGACTACTGCGAGGAGTTTTTGTTGTTGTGGCTGTAGGAAGAAGGAAAAGAAAATGCACGGGCCTGCTACTGGCTCTGTAGCTGAGCCACCTCCGCTGCCTCGTGCAAACAGAAGAGAAAATAGGAAAGAAAGAAAAGGTAGAGGGCGAGAAAGGCGAGCCGCCGTCCACCACCTAAACGGTGGCAGGTGCAATGACGACCTACAACAGATAAAAATTCGGTGGCAGGCAGGCCCCCGCCGTAAGCGGCGGTGGCGGTGACCTACCTGCCCCAGCCCAATCAGGAGAGTCCTTTACTGCGAGGAGCCGAGCCACAGCCCCATTTATCCTTCTAGTGTGACGTCACAAACAGCGAGCGCCCTCTCTCGGCTGCGACAAAGCGCCGTGTATCCACTTGCCGCCACCATCCGATGGCGCGAGCTGGGGCAACGTCTCTCGGTCTGGCATGACGTCACATGGTCACGTGAAAGGTAATGTATGAAGGTGCCACGACACGCCAAAGGCTCGGAGTGCTATCAGTATTGCTTTCCCAATAAAAGAAGGCGGAGAGAAAGACACGCGCCGCAACAACGGCCGTAATCAACCACACAAGCAGTGGCGGGTGCAATAACGGCCTACAACAGATAAAGTTCGGTGGCTGGCTAGCCCTAGCCGCAAGCGTTGACCTACCGTTCAAGCCCCGTAGGGCCAGGCACTGCTACCCTTCACCCCACCGCACAATCGTCAGTACCAGTTGTAATTAAGAAGTGATAGAGGTTATTGAGTGCTTTAATCGATAGATGGTGACGTAATATGTCCGAAAAAATTATTAGGCCAATAAGTTAATTAGGTAATTAGAGGCAAAGCACGTAGAATTATGTCCGCAGCAGTTGTAATTGAGATGTGGTTGAGGTTAATGAATGGTGTAAGTCGATAGAGGGCGACAATGTTTTGTCCTAAAAATAAATAGGCCTATAAGTTCCTTAGGTATATAAATAGAGGCAAAAAATGTTAAAGCCGAAAATGGTCTCATTAGCCAATGCCTTGGCGCCACTTTTGAATGTATCCAATACCAAAGTAGTTACTTAAACCATTCAATCAAGGCGACATTAAGAATGCGATGGCACGCAACCGGAAGTAGAGCCGAAAAAGCGCATGGGAATGCAACATTTGCACACAATCTGAAAGTACCACAGACTAAAGTGGGAAAACAAGAAGTGAATTAATGTGACGTCAAGGATGTGACGTCACGGAACCGGAAGTAGAGGCGAAAAAGGGCATAGGAAGGGATTGTCGCCCAGTTTAAAAGTAGCAAAAACTAAAATGGGTACACAAGAAGTGAATAATTGCGACGTAGAGGATGTGACGTCAAGCAATCGGAAGTAGACTCGAAAAGGGCATAGGAAGGGATTGGCGCGCTATTTGAAAATACCGGACTAAAATGGGTAAACAAGAAGAGAATAAAGCTATTAGAACCAACCAGCAGCAGCATCCGTGCTTTCGAATTACTCGAATGCAGATTTTGCAGTGCTCATTAATTTTTTCCATGAGGCACATTTTGGAACTTATAATCCTGCAACCAGAGGATGCTTTGCTCTGCACAGTGGCTATATGACTAGTCCTACAGCTACGACTGTAGTCCTACCTACAGCTGGAGCTGGCCGTCACAGGAATTGGCCGGAAGCGCTGGGAATTCACCTGCTACGATGAAGAAGCTGCCAATAAAGCCATCATAAGCTGTCTTTATTGGTTAAATGTATAAGGAGAACAATATATTGAAAAGTACGGTGACATGCATTAGCAATGGACTACTCTTTGACGTGGAATGTAAAGTGAGTATTTTAGAAATGCATTGCCTTTTATAGCGTATAATATATTTGATGTTCAATGCTTTTACCAGGAAATGACAAAAACACAAGGATACATCAACACAAAATCAATTTTCTTCTCTGCATTAATTATATGGCTTGCGCCCTCCGCGGTAGCTTTCATACGGCGTAACAGATCCAATTCATCACGCTGAAGTCAGATTGATACTGCCTGTTAAAAATAAATTATTTTATACCATCCATTGAGGAGAAATGTCTGCAGCGGCAATTATAGCAATTAAAAGCAAAGGGTGAAATAGCAGCTGCTTAAAAGCCACCAGTGATGTGCTTTTGACAATGCTGTAGAAGTGACAAATTTGATCTCCTGTAACTTGATTACAAGTTTGATCTCCCTTAACTTTATAAAAAGTACAATGATGCAACTGTCTTTTCATATCCTTTTTTGCCTGGGCCTTGAGCATTACTTGAAAATATTTGAGCAAACATGTGAATGGAAATTTATAATTTATATTTGAAAAGAACTCATACAGTCCGAAATACAATGTTTGGCATAACATTTCGTATGCTCCCTCTTAATATATAGGAATTAATGCTAGTGAGTTTGATTATTGGACAAGTGCCGATTAGTTCATAAAATTTGAAGAAGTGGAGTTTCTTGTCGCGGAAGAAATAATTCGTAAACAAGGCCTATTTTCAAATAAGCGGTTTTTAAATTTTCCTTGGAAGCGAAAACCTCGAAACGGCGGAAAGGCGCCTAACGTACTCATTTCCACGTGTACTTTCACTGCACAAAATATATTAGCGATGGCTTTAATGGTTTCACTTGTTTGCGTCATTGCAAAATCCGTCATTGCAATCGCGCGTATTGTTTTCGCTCATTAGGAACGTAATGAAGAAAACAATATTTGCACCAAGCTCTGCGGGGAAGCTGCAGCGGACGCGGGATTCCCCCAACAGCAAACGCCAGAAGACCAAGGATCTAATGCGCATGCGACTACTGAACATGTCACCAGATACGAAAGCAAGAAAGGCAGAACGCAAACGACAACAGCGACTGATTAGATTGCCGGGTACCGAAGGCAGGGAAGCAGAATGAAAGCTGCAGCGGCGACAGGCTATGTCACCGAACAGCAAAGCTAGGGAGGCGGATACACAGAGAGGTAACATGTTAATGCAATGACTGTATGAACTTGACAAATAATACAGCCACATAGATTGTATATAGAGTCCCTCGTTTACTATAAGCCCCTTTGGGTAATTAAAAGGGATATCGGCGAACAAGGTGCCCCTTCCACTGGGACGCCACGCACAGCCTTTATCAAAGTTTTCCAGCCCAGAGGGTTTGCTTTTAAGCCGTATAATAAGCCCTGCGCCATAAAAAAATTCAGTCTGTATAATACGACTTCTGTAATAATCGTGGAAGACCTAGCCATTGGAAAGGGTAGGACGAGAAATCTTGCCTTCTGCAAAGTATGGAAACCTGAGAGTGCATTACGAGAAACATTGTATCACTCAGAAGTAGACCCCCTGGGCTATAAATTTTGATAAAGGCAGTACATAATATATGCAGTGGGTTGACACACAAGGCGTTCGCCAATCACACTTAAGAATTTCTATAGAGTCTTCGGTAATGTTTTCATTCGTTGCAGTGCTACATATAATTGGTTTCCAAGAAAGAAAAGACGCAGTATCTGCCACACTTTCTCCGGCACGTGTTAATTTGGATGGTACACCATCGCTTCTGTCGCGTGGCGTTCCTGATCGCGTATTCAGGGCCGGTATTCCCAGTTTGCGTCGTTATCAAAAGTGTCGCTATCTCCCCAACCTTAGGTCATCTGAATGGTGGAAACGCCGGAACATGATGTCGCCACCTTTTCCGCTTCCGGCGTTTCGACCAATCAGATGATTCGAGGTCACGTGAGATAGCGACACTTCGATAACGACGCAAAATAGGAATACGGGCCAAGGTGTGGGGTTGCAGACGGCAGGAACGCTAGAAGAGAAAGATATCACGCACTACTTTCGCGCAAAAGATTTCGTTCCATGAAACTATAAAGGCTGTCACGCTGAAAGATTTGACGGCAAAAAGACTTACGATGAGCTCCATATAGTACTAAGACTCTTCAGCCACTGCGGGCTAAAGTAGCGTCGTTTGGAGAAGACGGAAGCAGTCGATAGCCTGGCCACGAGCAGTTCTTGCACATCAATACCGTCTCCATGCATTTCGCACACCACACGCAATGCATCCAGCTAATATAAGCGCCGTAAGTACATAAAGCATTCACCGTGTTTAGAGCCGTGCAGTATCCGTCCGACAAGCGCTGACATTTTACGTCTGGGTTTCGATAGTCACATGGTGGTCTTTTCTGACTTTTTTTTTTGCCATAGAACGCACTGCTAATAAGTGGCGGACTATATGCAGGATCCCAATGAGTGGTTCTGCTGGGTTGCTTAGCAGACAAGTCGAAATGAAATCCGATTTAGACTTTGCAGAGCGCTAAGCGCAATGGCGTCTCCGTTGTCTCCTGTGGCTGGCTCCGAGTAAAGGCGTAAGACACCGTTTCGATCCGTATTTTACTTTTGAAGTGAAAAGCTTCAGTACGGGTCGGAGCCAAGCATCTCATTTGCCATATGCCGTGACGTCACAGCCAAGGCCAGCTACGCAGCCCCTCACTAAGCTCTGCCGGCGTTGCCTAGCAACGCTTAAGAGGTGTGCCAGTCCTCCTAATTGAAAAAATTAGTCTCCATCCGGGAGTCGAACCTCCATCCCTTGGATCCCCAGCCGAGCGCTTTACCGCTGTGCAAAGCCCTGCGTCTTTTTTTTTTTCAACAAGAGATTTAGTACATGCCTTTAAATTCAGCATAGAGCTATACACAATATTTACAAAGTAATCAGCCTGTAGGAGAAAAGTCCAATTTAAACATACAACACAAAACCGCACAACTAGAACAGGACTTAGCAAAGCTTCACTAAAACGGTGACAAGGAAAGACAACACATCAACAATGGCAGCCAGTTCGTTTGATGGTCACTATCTTCGTAAGTGTCTCAGCTGGTGCACCATCCGGCCGTAAAGAGTAGCGGGGGAGACGAGAGGCTCAGCATTCCGACCCAATAATAATAATAATAATAATAATAATAATAATAATAATAATAATAATAATAATAATAATAATAATAATAATAATAATAATAATAATAATAATAATAATAATAATAATAATAATAATAATAATTATAATAATAATAATAATAATAATAATAATAACAACAACAACAATTAGTTCACAGGAAGAGAAAGGCGAAGTGTCTGGCACACTTGCTCTGTGGATACCTGAACCGCGCCGCAAGGGAAAGGAGGAAGGTGGGAGTAAAATTGGAAAGGGAGAAAGGGGAGCCTTAGTGGAGGGCTGCGGAGTAATTTAGACCACCTGGGGATATTTAACGTGCGCTGACATCGCACAACACATGGACGCCACTTCGTTTCGCCTCCATCGAAACGCAGCCGCCGTGTCGGGAGCTCCCGACAGTAGTCGGGCGTCTTACCACTGCACTACCCCGGCGGGGCAATATACGTGTTTTCCACAGACTGTGCAGTCCAAGGAGGAAAATCATGTCAATGGGTTCGTGGTCATGTTCGCTGGACATAAGTAACGCAGAATTCAAAATAGTCTTTCTTCATTATTCTTTGCAAAACGTCCAAAAATATTATTGCATCTTTGCAGACAATGAAACAGCGTTCGATGGTTTCAGGTGTTTCACATAACCGACAATTAACAGAGGAAACGAAAATATTTTTTTTGTGCAACCGCACTATAACAGGCAAAACTTCGGCATGAAATTTCAAGAAAAACGTTTCAGTAGAAGATGAGATCAGCATTTTGTGCGCCCTTTTTAACACATCATGCTCCATACAATCAGAATAGAGTGAACGATATAAGAAAGGCGGGAAAAACATCGATATCAAATCTGAATAAATTTTTCCCTGAAACAGAAAATAAGTACGCTCCACGTCGAGAAAAGGTGTTCATAATTCCGCTTGTCTACAGTGAGAATGATAGCGTGATTCCGCGAGCGAGGTATAATGCATTTGACGCGCAATTTAAAAGTACCAAAGACTAAAATAGTCGTCACTCAGTTACGGTGACGTCAAGGATGTGACGTCCCCCATCTGCTGTCAGCTGTGAGGACCAAGCGGGAATGAGTGCGCTGAAATGCCGCCGGGCGACGTTTCTTGTCTTCCGCGAGTAACCTTTAACGTGCGCTGATATCGTAAAGCACAGGTTAAATATGCCCAGGTAGGAGTGACAGATGCTGCGCCTTTCCTTTCCTGTAAATGAAATATAGAGCGCCGGTGAACTTAAACGCGTTTGAAATGGATGCCAAGGAGAGTTTGGCTGATGGTGGACGCCGCAGAAGACTAGAAATCGGCTTCTGATCCCAAGGTAGTCACTGCTTTTCGCTGTGTATATTCAGGCATAGAAGAGCTAAGCCATTTTGTTTACGCGGGTGGCTTGATTCGGTTTGCTATATTTTACATAAGCGTCCCAAAGCGGCACAAGCTATGAGAGACGCCGTAGTGGATGGGTCGGAAATTGAACCACCTGAATTAATTCCCGTGTTTTGTTTTATTGAGCACAGGCATCATAGAGTATCTGGGTGCCCTGTTGATTGCCAATCGAAAAGCAGCAGCCGCCACAGAGTTTGTATCCGCGTCCTTGTCAGCAGTCTAGCGTTGTAACCAGTGAGCCGGCGGGGCAGGGCACGAAGTTTTCACTCTCCATAATAACTACAACAGGAGGCAAATGCACGCTGTCTAAACAGCTCAGCATTCAACCGGCGACACCAGCGACGCTTGTGTAAAGAAGTGCAATTGGAGGTATTGGGGTTTTGCTAATCTGGTGTAGCCGGTGTAGGTTAAAACGAATGATCTAATTAAAACAAAATAAGCAAAGAAAAATGAACAGCAATCCTCTTCACGTCATTGCAAACATTTCGCACACAATTAGCAGATCGTTCTTTGACCTTCTCTTTGTGTTAATCAAGCGCACTTCAAAAAACAAGACAGCACTAGCCTAGTAAGCACTTAATCGCCACAGCTGTCATTGTAAAATGGGTAAAAAAGTTTATCTTCAAATACTTTTTTTCACATATCTCTAATTAATGTTGTCTCTAACGCTCCTTGAAATGGCACCGCCGAAAAAGTAGCTCATAAAAGACTTACCAACGGGCTTAAGACCTTGCATACAGTAGAAAAAGTAGATTTCTGTTTCCGGGTCCCAGTCAATAGCAAAAGCGTCTTCATTGGATAGACTCATGTTGGCTTGGAACAAATCTATAAACCAATCAAGCAAATGCGCCAAAAGGCAGTGGCGATTCCTTTGCCTTGTCAGATGGAAGGGAAGATGCTTGCATCAGAGAAATGACTGGGCGCTATTCGTTGCAAATGTTGTCGGTGGCGTTTCGTTTTCAGTTGAGGTTGCTGCCTTGGAGCAGCGCCATCTACAATTTTAGGCGGCGCTGCCTCGAGACGCTCATAGGCAAATGCCTGCAGTGTCAGGGTTTTTTCTCTCCGCCGGAGAACGCACGATCTTGTGTGGCGGCGCTGCCCCTTGATGTCCGCGCTGTCCCGATGACCCTCTAGCAGACGACATGCTGGTGGCGCAGAATGCTCTTGTGTCTTTCGTTGCAGCGAGAAGTAAGCCTTGTTGTGCGCTATTTTTTGGTATTGTCAGTGTGGCTTGCTTAGCGTAATCATTTAACTATCGTAGTACCGTTGAGCGCACTTTCTGGAACGAATACCGAGCGAATAAAAAGCGGGGCTGTTGCGTTCCGTTTCGGATGTCCAGTGAGCGTAAAGTCCGCGACGCTTCATTTCATGAGTTGTTCCTGCCAGCTTAGGCCTCCGCAAAAGGTGGCTGAAGGTAATCCAAAGAAGAAACTGGCAGTCAAGCACTACATTAGCTTTTTCTGTAGTTTGCAGCTTATATTTCTAGCGAAATGACTTTGACTTTCGTAAGGCCGATGTGTAAAAGGATCTCCTGCCGATCATTTTTAATCAGTGCCCGTCATACCGATCGCCGGCCCCACCAAAATATCTTTACGACGACAGCATAAAGAAGAGAAAGCGTGAATATGAATAATTAGTGGGCACCGTCTGTATATATTCCTCAAGCGGGGCCATCGGGTGCGAGCGAGATGCCCTAAACCTTTGCGTTGGTGACTTGCATCAAGTGGGTGACTTGCATCAGCCCTTTCTCTTACTGTGGTGGCTGTTGTTTGCTTCCTAATCAGCTTGGTCATCTCGATTTGCATCGCCTGAAACATTTGCTCTAAGTAGCATGTGACTTGTTCCATGGCCTTCTTTGTGATTTGCTCTATAATGTGTGGAAGCAGCTGTGCTAGCTTTTCCTTTACTATTCTTCCTACGTCTTCGGTAGTCTGATTTACCGATGGTTTGGATTTTTCGAACTTGTTTTGTGTAATTTTAATTTGGTTCTGCATCTGATCTAATCGTTGCTTAATCATTGCGATCTCCTTTCTTATCCCTTTTAGCTCGGCTAGAATTTCTGTTCTTTCCTCCTCTAGCTGTTTTTGGGAGGGCAATGTTGGCCAGCTCACCTGATCAAGATCTTGTCTCTTCTCTTCTTCTCCCAGGCGCCTGGCTTGCTTTTCTTCACTGGCTTCTTGGGTTCCGCATTGGCCTCCGACCTGGACTGGGACCTGGACCGCTCACGCGATGTTTCCTCCTCCCCGTCCGAACTGAACCACCTCTGAGGCTTCTTCATGATGCCCCTCGTTTCTGCGCGGCTCTGACTTGACTTTGGATGCCCCTTTGTCTTCTTTGGGATCTCCTTGAGCTTGCTTCGGCAGCCGGTGGCTCCAATCTCATGTGCTCGGTCACAGAGAGCGCATTGGGGTTCGCACTCGTGACTTTCCTCCAGATCATGCTTGTTACATCTTCTATATGGCCTGATATAAGTGTTCGGGCATGCGTCTGCTCGGTGTCCTGGCTTGCGGCAGGTGTGGCAAAATTGCTTCGTTGGCTTGTACGGATCGCATGGGAGCTCTCCTCCATAGTAGTACACCCACTTCGGTACGATTGGCCCCTCAAAGACAATGAGGGCCGACGTGGACTTGCCCATTGCTCGGGCCGCGATAATTTTCACGCCTTGGGTCCTGACAAACAGGTTCTTCATTATTTCTTTATCCGTTGCTTCAGGGTTGATGCCGTGGGCCACCCATTTGAGGTACTCTTCCGGTGTAGTCATGAAAGCATTGACCGGATGGTCTTTTCCTCGAAATTCAAGCTTCGGATGCTTATTATGCGCTCCGCCATCTGCATGTCTGGGGTGCTGGTGACGATGATGTTGGATCCCGGTCGGAGACGGACCAACAAACATTTCAGACGAAACTTCTGCGGATCTCCGCAGGCTTGCGCTATAGCCTTGGCTGCTTGGAGTGTTGTCAATTTCTTCACCACCAGACCCTTATAGGGTTTGAAGATCACCTTAACGTCATTAATCGGCAGTAGTTTCGCGCGCCTGAGTCGCCACTCCGCCTCTCCCCCTTTAAAACGGTTCGAATTTGGCGCTCCCTCCTCCGCGCTGGGCCGGCGTCCTCTCGGAAAAGGCGCGTCAGCTAGCCACTGTAGCTATGTCGTGATGTTGGCTGGAATCTTGCATGGTGGCGCGGCCTCCGCGGCTTCCTCGGCTGCTCTCCGCGCCGCTCGCCATCTTGGATTCTTATACCGCCGCAGCGGCCATCTTGGCTGGTGGCGCCGTCGTCGCCGTCTCGCACACTTGAGTGTTTGCTGTCGTATTCTCGGTAAGCTTGGCCTGTCGCTCCCGTTTTTTCACTTTTTTTCCGCCATAGTGTCGAAACTACAGTAGCTATGTCGTGATGTTGGCTGGAATCTTGCATGGTGGCGCGGCCTCCGCGGCTTCCTCGGCTGCTCTCCGCGCCGCTCGCCATCTTGCATTCATATACCGCCGCAGCGGCCATCTTGGCTGGTTGCGCCGTCGTCGCCGTCTCGCACACTTGAGTGTTTGCTGTCGTATTCTCGGTAAGCTTGGCCTGTCGCTCCCGTTTTTTCGCTTTTTTGCCGCCATAGTGTCGAAACTACGGTTTTCCACTCGTCTTGAAAGTGCTATCCGTGGGATTTGTATCGGTGGTCTCGCTGTTGTTAGCAGCCTGCGTTCCGCCTGTTTCCCCGTCGGGTGGAGGCAGGTTCGGGCACGGTGTGGTGTCCATCGATAGATCTTGGCCTTGGGTGCCGTCATTCTCGATCGAAATGTTCGCTCGGATGGACCTCCTTTGTCTAGGTCCTCGCCCCCGCGGTGGCTGCCGCCAGCCGCAGGGCGCTCTCGGTACCACTTGCTCCTCCGCTGCAGCACCAAGCCTAACGCCGGCGTAGTCGATGGAATTGCTGCGATAATCGAAAAATCGATGGTCCGCTCACCAAAATTTGGTACTGTCAGAATCCTGTCATCTTCTGATCTTCGCTTGGTGATTTGAAGGTGGTCCGATGGAAGTTAGCACCGCAATAGGCTCCTGGGTTCGGGAAAAACGCGCCTAGTCGAAGCCGAGCTGTGCGGACATGCGCCGCATGGGCTCTGGCCTCACGACCTTTTTGTGAAGTTCTGTGACTCCGCTGTGCCAGGACAACAACGCTCGTGTTACGCGATAAGGAAGGCGACGCAAGGACGGATACGTTATCGAAAGGGGTGAGTTGGCCAGCTGGCCGTGTGATTTGATTATTTTGCGTCCACGCCGCCATTCTTGCCTCGCGTCGCTGAGAGGACACTTGCGCGTCTGGCGCTCGCCGGCGCGTTCTCGCAATGCCAGGAGCCGTTTTACGTTTTTCGGCCGTGTGCCGCAAGGCACCACAACGCTAGAACTGATGAAGATCCCAGTGAAAGGTTTTTTCGAAAATGGAACTTGGTGGCGTTCAAGACTTCACAGGCGGGAAGTTCGAGATTTTCCTGAAGACTAGGGCTGCTGTTGAGAGATTCCTGAAGGATCCCGTCGTAGATGTTAAGGGAACTGCGGTGACTTTTGAGTATCGGGGCACGCGAGCGAAGCTGGTGCGCGTCTTTGGCTACTCATCGGAACACCATGGCATCGAGGTGGCACGTGCACTCCAGCACTATGGAAAAATTGTCAGCGTAGCTCGCGAGACCGTCCCCGGTTTCCCGTTCGCCACCACGGGGATGCGACGGATCAAGATAGAGATGAAGTCTGAGATTCCGAACTTCCTGGATGTGATTGTTACAACCATAAAGTGCGAGTATGAAGCATTCAAGAGGCTATGTCGCAAGTGCGAATACGAAGGCCACATGGGTGCGAGTTGCAACACGCCACAGTGCGAGCGTTGCGGCGCGTATGGGCATGCAATGTGTGATGCCGTGTGCCCTAAGTGTGGTGAGGACCACGCTGTAAAGGCATGTAAGAAGAGGACATTTTCGTCTGTGTTAGGGTATGAAGACGTGAATGAACAGCCAGCCGATTATTGGGAGCAGCCCGCACCTGCACTCGCGCTGGCAACTCCTGAGACTCCGAAATAAACAAAGACGCAGGGGGATGCGTCTACAAACGCCATCACCGAGGAAGATGTCAAGGAGGCGACGGCTGCGGCCGCGCCATCTGAAGATTTAAAGAAAAAACAAGCAGAAGTTGTCTATGAATACCACGAGGTGCCCCCAACGTCCGCTGCCGGGAATGCGGTTGCGGACATTGCCGCACCCTTTACAACGCCCGAACAGAATCCCGAAAAGAAAACTGAAACTGGACACTGCCAAGTGCCTTCAGTGGCCGCCACGGTAGGAGAGCAAGAGTGTGCAGCCAGCGTCGATGCCGCAACAAAAGACCGATTGGTTGAAACTGAAGAAGATGAAGAGAGAGACATGGATACGACCACAGTGCGCCCCGAACGCAAGCGTGGTACCAGAAAGAAGAAAACCAAAAACTCAGCGCCATCAACATCATCGGAATCTTCCGCCGACGCGCCGTTGACGAGGCGTGCGTTTCTGATAAACCCTACACCAATAAGGATTCTCCGCTAGGGGGCCAACGGAGGCGCATGTGCTTCTTGTGGGCTCCGCGTTTCGAGCAACTGCTACAAGGGAAAACACTCGGATAAGTCGACTGCGACACAGGGACAAGAACCGTGAGTGTACAAGGCACCTTTCAAGACCTTATTTACGAGCTCCGACTGTCTAAATCCAGTGTCGCTCCGGCGCCCTTGCTTACCCGAACGCCAGGCTTAGTGCGGCGCGAACGCCACGGCGGCAGTCATGGAGTACGCCGTGGTAGGGATGAACGATTCCCCATCCGAATTCGAAACACCAGATTGGAAGACAATTGTTTCTTACCATACCAAGAACCCCAAAGCTGAGTCATTAACACCTCAGAAGAAAAATGAGCAGTCCGAGAAACCGAAGGCGAAACCTCTCCCTCCGCTACATCCCAAGAAACCGCTACGCCGACCCCCGGAGATGGACTATAAAATCATCTACAGACCAACGGGTGGCGTAGACATCAAGCGCTACACCGAAAAATATATCAGACAAGTGATCGCAACAGCGAGCGGCGTCACCGCGTCCTCGGCCGAAAACGACCAATCTAGAACCAACTCTGCAAAAAATGTGATCACCATATTGACGCCAGTGCAGGCAAACGCACTACGCTACGTCGCAGTCAAGATAATCAAAATAGAAGGCAAAGACATTGTTATGACGTCGTACATCGCCCCTCTGGACAGGGCCCTGCAGGACATTATCTATAGGGCTTACGATGGCGAAACGCACCAAGAAATGATGACCGAATTCCGAAAAAGAAACCCTGACATCGTTCAAGCACGCACCATGGGAAGAACATCAAAGTCCCTCCTGCTTCACTTCGACGCGGACGAACTCCCAGAGAGCATCGTCTACTTCGTAGTCCTGTAGCCAGTTTACCCCTTCATTCCTAAATTAGAGGCGTGCGCAAACTCCAGAAGAGTCGGCCACAGAAGAGACGTATGTCTGGAGCCACCCCAACAACGGTGCCCGTACTGCGGCAACCAACACCTGAAGGAAATCTGCTACACGGTCTGCATTATCTGCGGAGGAGGGCACCGCAAAGGCGATAACAGCTGCAAGAAGCGATTTCAACGACGCCAAACGAAAAAGTCGGAGCACCAATCAAGACCCAAATCACGGACATGTGACCACCCAACATCTACCGAAAGGAAGGACCGCTCGAGCTCTTTCCCGTCCTTGGACAGCGGACGCAGCAGCAGCCGTAGCGGACGGAGCAGCAGCGGCGGACGCAACGGAAGCAGCAGCAATGGAGGAGGCGCCAGCACTAGCAGCCGGACTCAGAGCCCCGGCAGAAATAGGTGAGCTGGGCAGGAGTGGCCTCTCATGGGAAGGGGATGGAGCTGCAGACATTACAGTCTAAACTAGATCAGGCACTCCACCACATTCAAATTTTCACGGATCGAATCAAACACTTGGAGAAGGAAAATAGTAAACTAAAAGCACCCGCCATATCTAAGGACCCACCTCCGAAACCACTCCCATTGCCGGAAGTCACAGAAATGGAAACTACTGTGACCGCCTCAGTCGAAACCCCAGTAAGCGTAGTTAGCAAGGAAGAAATACCTCGCAAAAAACGAGCAGTAGCAGCTGACGTAAGAAATACCTCAGTGGAGGATAGAGTCCGAAAACTCGAACAAAAAGTGGAGGAGCAGAGCCAGAAACTCGATAGTCTAACCAAGGAGTTGATAATTTAAAACAAACACTCGAACAACACATACAGGATGTAAACCACAAGTTCCGAGTAATTGACACCGTTTTACAGGAAATTTTACACCGGCTTCCCCCCACAGCTCAAGGGACGCCAATCGATCTATCCCAGCAAAATGGCCAATCCTAAAACTGTAACAATTTGGCAGTGGAACTGCAGGTCTATGCGCAACATAAAAACAGATCTGCAGTTACACATACAATCGCAATCCGAAAAACCTGACGTTATAGCGATTCAAGAACCCAGAATGTCTCGACTAAAACTGCCAGGTTACCGGGCGGTTCTGCCATGTCACATCAAAGAACAGCCTTTAACCACTACGTTGGTACATAGAAATCTTACAGTGGTTAACCACGAGGTTGAAAACGTAGAGCTCGATTGTATAATTATTGAAATTCTGCCTAGCAGAAGAAACTCCTCTTCTCTGTTCGTACTAAACGCGTACAGCCACCCCAGGGCACCGGCTGGACCAGCGAAAGCCGCTATACTCAAAACCCTCCAAATCGCAGTCCAAAACCCAACCCTAATTGTGGGCGACTTCAACGCTCAACACGTGCAATGGGGACACGCAACCATATCCAGGAAAGAAACGGCCCTAATGGATTTTATCCAGCAAAGAGGGCTTACCCAATACACGGACCCCATGCAACCTACTAGGATAGGCAACAGCGTGACCAGAGCACGTGCCCGGACCTAACGATGGGCAAAAATCTCCCAGACTTAAGCTGGAGCAACACCAGACAAATCTGGGAAGTGACCATTATATCATAATGTCTAAAATCCCCATTGCCAATCTCAAACCCCAACCCAGAAAAAACAAAATCACCGACTGGGACAAACTTAGGACTATCCGCGACCAAAATAACGAACCAATCATAGACTTAAAACACTGGACACAGACCCTCCTATCGGATGTGGAAAAGGCCACTAAGGAACTAGTACATGACTTAGGCGTAAATACGGTTGACAGCCGACTTATGCACATGTGGGAGGCAAGGCAGAGCCTAGAAAAAAGATGGTTGGTTGGTTGGTTCACAGGAAGGGAAAGGCGCTGTAACTGTCACACTTGCTCTGTGGACACCTGAACCGCGCCGTAAAGGAAGGGAGGAAGGTGGATTAAGCAAAAATATAACAAAAAGCTTAGAAACAGGATCGTCAGACTCACGAAGGAAATTCAACACCACACCGCAGAACTAGCGAGACAGGAGTGGAACCATATCTGTGAAAATGTGAATGGCAATCTAGGCACGAGGGAGACGTGGAATCTTCTGCGGCATCTCCTTGATCCGGAATCCAACAAAGCTACCACTCAAAAGGAAATCACCAAAACTTTAAACATAGACCCAGGCACGAATCAAGATATTATAGACACGCTACAGCTAAAATACTTCTGCACAACCCGTGAGACGAAGTCCCTGCCCGATTATAAAGGAGAGCCAAACTCCATCCTGGATGCTGACATAACAATGGCGGAAATAAGAGCAGCCCTCTTTAAGGTACGTACAACATCCGCCCCAGGAGAGGACGGCATTAACAATAAGACACTCAGAAATTTAGACGACGCTTCTATCACAGCCCTCGCGGCCTTTGCGAACGAGTGTTGGAGGGAGGGAAAACTCCCAGTGTCTTGGAAACATGAAATCGTTAAATTCGTCCCAAAACCTGGCGAAAAGCTCGCACTCGAAAACCTAAGACCTATTTCGCTTACTTCTTGCATAGGAAAACTGATAGAGCACGTCATACTAGACAGACTCCAGTCCCACATGCAAAAATAGAATTTATATCCAAACACTATGGTCGGCTTTAGACCACATTTACGAACACAAGATACAATGCTAAGACTAGCAAACGAAGTTCTATCTCATGCGCAAGAAAGGAGTACCAGGGCAATCCTAGCCCTAGATTTACCCAAAGCCTTTGATAATGTTAAACACAAAGCAATCCCAGAATCTCTTTCACTGCTGAATGTAGGCGCAAGAACGTTTAACTACATCAAGGACTTCCTCTCCGATAGGACGGCTAAAATTCAAATTGGCACTATCAAATCCGACACCTTCACTTTAGGAAATAGAGGAACTCCGCAAGGATCGGTCCTCTCCCCCTTTTTATTCAATATAGCCCTAATCAAAATGGCACACGAACTCGGAAGAATCCAAGACCTAGAACACTCTTTGTACGAGGACGATATCACCCTTTGGACCACCAAGGGGAGTATTGGCACGATACAAGAAACGCTACAACAAGCGGTAGACGTAGTCGTAGAGGAGGCGCAAGCCGCGGGACTCGCGTGTTCCCCCCAGAAATCTGAATTACTCATTCTACACCCAAAGCCTCAAAGAACGAATAAAGCGCCTGCGATCAAAATCTGTGCGGAAGGTGCAGCCATCCAAGAAGTGGAAACACTAAGAATCTTCGGAATGCTCATACAGTCAAACCAAAAAAACGACACACTAATTAAGAAACTGAAAAACACCGTCAACCAAATTTCCCTCCTCCTCAGACGAATTGCGAATAGGCGTGAAGGAGTTAAAGAAGCTGAGACCAGGAAACTAGTAGAAGCCTTCGTTTTTAGCAGAGTTATCTACTCTACACCATACGTCACCCTCACAGTTAGAGAAAGAGACGACCTGGATTCACTAATTAGGCAGTCCTATAAAATTGCGCTTAACCTTCCTCGTCATACCCCAAATGAAACACTACTAAAGTTAGGAATCCATAACACCTTAGCGGAAATGATGGAAGCACACCTCACCGCACAATACGAACGATTATCAAGCACTGAAACGGGACGTTCCATCCTAAAAAAAGCAGGAATAGAATATGAAGGGACCCGGGCCCACACTTTGCCGATTCCAAGACATGTGCGCGAGCAAATAATAGTTCGTCCTCTGCCTAAAAACATGCATCCAGAATACGATACGGACAGATGAAGGGCTAGGGCACAAAAACTACACGAAAGATTTTCAGTACAGAAAGACACGGCGCACGTGGACGTGGCAGAACATGCGGACAGAGATGCCTTTTCCCTGGCAGTTGTCGATCATCGAGGTTCTCCCCTCGCGTCGGCGACAATCAATAAAACAAAATTTCCGGAGGAGGCCGAAGAGGCTGCCATAGCTTTAGCGATTACCTCCACCACTGCCAAATACATCCTTAGCGACTCTAAAACCGCAATTCGAAATTTTGCAAAAGAAAGGGCCCACTCCGCAGCCATCAAAATCGTGCAAAAAATCTGCCATACCCGCCTTATCACATTGATCTGGGTCCCTGCCCATTCGGACCATCCTGGGAACGAGGCAGCGCACCAATTTGCCCGAGGATTCGTAGTTAACCGGGAGGTGCGCTGCCCTGAGCTCAGGTCGGCCAGGTAGCGGATGACAACCTACAAAGGAATTACTACCCACTTCAAGAAAAAAAGACAAATCTTCCCTGAACCACATAGGTCCCTAAGTAAAACACAACAAGTCATCTGGCGGCAGCTTCAAACAGACACTTTCTTTAATCCGTACATATACTCCATATGGTTCCCAGAGCAGGTCAGCCCTGTCTGTTCTCTCTCTGGACATCAGAAGGCAGACACACCACAGATCCTATACTCATGTAATCAAGACAAGCCATCACAGAGTCTGCAGCTCTCTACCCAATCGCAGTGGGAGGCCGCGCTGCTCAGCTCCGACCCGGAGGTTCAACTCCGAGTCACGGAGCGGGCTGAAGAGGTCGCCGAACGACATCGTCGGTCGGCCACCTGGCGTCCGGCCTAGAAGAGGAGCCCACCGCGGGGACGGGAACGTCAACCCACCCCGCGCCTACGACCTCTTCTTTAAATAAAGTTTACCTCCTCCTCCTCCTACACCAATAAGCGAGAGAAGCTCTGACACTGAAACAGAAATGCCGAGCCAACCTCCCTGTCACATTTGCAACACAACGAATTGTGATTGCTACTCGGACATCTCGGGCAACATCTACAAAGGCGATTCCACAGCGGAGTCACCTTCCGCTTCTCCCACTGTCTATGATACCGCTCCCTCCTTATGAGGTGGTCGCGCGTTCCCTCCCTTCCTTCCTTTAGCTACATCCTGGCCTTTTTCTTTGTTCTCGCAAAGCTAAACATTCGCGGCTTTGCTAAAGCTGCGAAACGAGCTGAAACAATAGACATAGCCCGCGCCAAAAAGATTGACATCCTCGCACTTCAAGAAACTTATATTCACCGGCAAGAACAACTTGAAAATTTTGACCTCCGTTTCAGCACAAAATCCTATTGGAGTTTCGGAAGGAGGGGTTCAAGGGGAGTTGCGCTCATTTTCCTATGAGACGCCGGCATGTCAGTCCTACGTCATGATCGGGACAACGTAGGACGCTTTGTCTCGACTGACCTTAAAAATGGCATGCTCATCGTTAATGTATATGCCCCATGCCGCTTTGGGCAGCGAGAATTTTTTGAGTGTCTAGAACAGAGATTTATTGGCCACACTATTTTAGTGTGAGTGATTCTAACTGTGTCCTCTTCAAGGAAGACCGCTGCTCTCTTCGGGGTACAACCGCGGCGGCTTAGACGAGACCATAGTGGTGCACAGGCCTTGCGTGATCTGGTGGAGGAGTTAGACTTAATCGATGCTTGGCGCACGCTCCAACCTGGTCGCGCCGGCATGACCTGGCTTGGCCGTGGTCTCGAAAGCCGTATTTACCGCGTTTATGTCTTTGCTAGCGTAGCTGGTTCCCTGCACTCTGTGTGGGTATTCCCCAATGCCCTAAGTGGTCATAGGCTGCTTATCACGCGCTTGTGTGCGGCTGAGAAAAGGGCTGCTGGAAATTAAACACGCGACTTCTGAATGACGAGCATGTCCAGCAGGAAGTCGTTACGTCTCCCCTAATATGGATGCAGAAAGCTGGGATAATATGAAAACCTCCATCAAGATTTGCCTCCAAGAGTGGGGGAAGAAGATGGCGCGGGAAGAGAGAGAAGAAATCCGAATAGTCTCGGATGCCATCATCGCGCAATCGACCCAAATTTCTCAGGGACCAAGCATCCCCGCGGCGTTGGCCAACCTGCGTAAGGAGCTCCATCGTCTTCTAAATCGACGCTGGGACAGACTTCGCGCAACAGCACGCGCTAAACGATAGGAAACCAAGGCATGATGTTCGCGTCATCTGCTACGCCGTCGCCTTTCCTGAAAGAACGAAACCATCCATGCAGTCCAAGATCCATTCACCGGCCATATTGTTACGAACACTGAGCAGGTATTGAGTTTAGCACGCGATTTCTGCATCGAACTTTATGCTGCTGAGCCCTGCCCCTCCACATCGTTCCAGGGGCAGGCAGCAACTGACGCACCTAACTTGGACGACACATGGCTGTCATCTGAAGCGCTACACACAGCCCTAAACAGATGAAGCCAAACAGAAGCCCGGGTATGATCGGACTCCTGCCAGCCTTTTACATAAAGTTTTGGCCGTCGCTAAAGACCGCTTTCACCAACTTAGAAAACGACGCCCTAGAGCAAAGGGAACTAACTCCAAGTATGAACGAAGGCCTCATCACACTCCTGTGCAAGGACACCTCCAGGAGCAGCGACCTTAAAGCTTGGAGCCCAGTAACCCTACTAAATACGGACTACAAGGCAATTGCCAAATGTCTCTCCTTACGCCTGACGCCTGCTCTATCGTTAATAGCATGCCCGCACCAGGCTTGCTGTGTCCCAGGCCGCTCGGTAGAACTCCATGGCATGGCTCTGAGAGACCTTTTGACATGGATGAAATCGCGCAGTCTCAATGGCTTTCTTTGCTGCCTGGACCAAGAGAAGGCATTCGACCTCCTGAGTCACGAGTACCTGTTTAGGACATTTCAGCTCGCGCGCATTCCCGTATAATACATAAATATGTGCAAGGCGCTTTATGCCGCACCACAAGCAGCAGTCATTGTACAGGGGTGCATCTCAATGCCCTTCCCCGTGTAAAGGGGTTTTCGAAAAGGTTGCCCCTTCCCCCCATTGCTCTATGTCATATCGATTGAACCCCTCCTGCAAAAGATTGTTAGAGATGGCGATATCCGCAAAACACCATTGCCAGCGGGCCCTCCCTGCACTCCGGTGTTCGCCTACGCGAATGACGTTTCTGTGGAGGTGCCAGACATACCATCAGTGGAGAGACTACTTGAACTAACTACGGAGTACTGCCAAGCGACTGGGGCTCGCCCCATTCACAAGACGTCCATTGTTATGGTCTTGAACACGACCCCCTCCCCTACAACTATCCAATCGATCTCTGTTACTCGCGAGACACGAATCCTCCGATATTTCTTCGATTCCGCTGGACGATCAAATCCCGCAATATTGGTACTCAAAAATCTCCCCTGACTGCGCAGGTCGCCATCATCAAGACAATGGTGATTTCTACCCTCAGCTTTGTGGCCAGCATTCTTGACTTCCCCCCAGACAATAAAAAACAGCTCCAGAAACATATATACCGCTTTTTGTGGCAGGGAGCCCCCGATAAGGTAAAGCGAGCAATTGTCTGCTTGCCCAGATTCGAAGGTGGCCTGGGGCTGCCCGATCTGGATATTCTAGCAAGGGCTCTGCACATCAAATGGACATTCAGAACCGTCGAATGCGACATGCCGCTAACAAAAACGATGGATTCGTACTATCTGTCAACACGGCTGCGATTATTCACTGAGAAGGCTCTACACCACAACACCCCGCAAAAGGATAACCCCTATCATTTTACCGAACCGCAGCCATGGACTTAGAGTGCCTTAAAGAAAACTCAGGGTGGCAGCGGTGTCGTAGCGGTAGAACATCCGCCTCGCATGCAAGAGGACCGGGGTTCAAATCCCGGAGCCGCGCAATTCTCCACCGGATGAAAAAAACAAATAAAAGAATCCGCGTGTTGATGAAATTGCATAAACAGGTTTGGGGTGCGACCAGATGCCGGTGAACACCTCCGGCAACGCACTCCCTCACCAGAACAGGAGTTGGCCACCCTGGTGCAGTAATTGGCCGCAACCTCCTATGATAAGCTCCATAAAACCCCGGCCCTCAGTCACCAGCGGCTGCGAAACAACTGACCACGGCGGCGGTCAGACCTGTGACGCAGCAGGGGGTGCTAAGAAAGCCTGGCTCCGCTGGACAGGCCGCCATTGGAAACTGACCCTAGCAACGTTTAATGCTAGAACCCTAGCTAGTGAAGCTAGCTTAGCAGTGCTGTTAGAGGAACTAGAGGGCATGAAATGGGATGTCATAGGGCTTAGTGAGGTTAGGAGGCCGAATGAGGCATATACTGTACTGAAAGATGGGCATGTACTGTGTTATCGAGGCTTACCAGAGAGGCGACAACTAGGAGTAGGTTTCCTTGTCAATAAGTATATAGCGGGTAATATAGATGAATTCTATAGTATTAATGAGAGGGTTGCAGGCATCGTAATTAGGCTTAATAAGCGGTACAAACTGAAGGTTGTACAGGCCTATGCACCTACAAGTAGTTATGATGACCAGGTAGTTGAAAGCGTCTATGAAGATGTAGAATCGGCAATGCGAAAAGTAAAGACGCAGTATACTGTACTAATGGGCGATTTCAATGCCAAGGTAGGGAAAAAACAGGCAGGAGACAAGGCAGTAGGTAACTATGGCATTGGTTCCAGGAATAGCAGGGGGGAGTTACTAGTTGAGTTTGCAGAGCGCAATAACTTACGAATCATGAATACCTTCTTCAGCAAACGGAAGAACCGGAAATGGACATGGAAAGATCCTAACGGAGAGACTAAAAATGAAATCGACTTCATAATGTGTTCAACCCCCGCCATTATGCAAGATGTAGAGGTAATCGGGAAAGTGCGATGCAGTGACCACAGGATGGTGAGGTCCCGAATTAGCCTAAATCTGAAGAAGGAACGCAACAGATTAGTAAGAAAGAAGCCCATCAACGAATTAGCGGTGAGGGAGAGGGCAGAAGAGTTCAGGATCTCGCTACAGATTAGGTTTTCAGCTCTAACTGAGGATGGCGACATTACCCTAGAGGCAAGGAACAATAATTTCAGAGATATCATTACTGAGTGCGCGGTAGAAGTAGGCGGTAGGATAGTTAGAGAGGATACCGGTAAGCTGCCTAAGGAGACGAAAGATTTGATTAAGAAACGCCAGAGTATGAAAGCTTCCAATCCAACAGACCAGATTGAATTGGCCGAGATATCAAAGCTAATCAATAAGCGCAAGGTGGCCGATATTCGGAAGTATAACATGAAGAAAATTGAGCATGCTGTAAAGAACGGGGGAAGCCTTAAAGCGGTAAAGAAGAAATTGGGCATAGGCAAAAACCAGATGTATGCGATAAGGGACAAGGCGGGCAACGTCATCACTAATATGGAAAAGATAGTCAAAGTAGCCGAGGAGTTCTATACAGATCTCTACAGTAGCCAAAGTAGTCAGCACCGTAATGAGATTGGCGGTAGGGAAAAACAGTCAGACGTTCCACCAGTGACGAAGGACGTGGTCAAGAAAGCACTAGAAACTATGAAAAAGGGGAAATCAGCTGGAGAGGATCAGATAACTACAGATTTGCTGAAGCACGGGGGGGATATCGTGCTAGAAAACCTGGCCACCCTGTATACGCAGTGCCTGGTGTCATCGACGGTACCGGAACCATGGAAGAATGCAAACATTATCCTCATTCACAAGAAAGGGGACTCTAAGGACCTTAAAAATTACAGACCAATCAGCTTACTGTCTGTTACGTATAAGGTATTTACTAAGGTAATCGCTAATAGAATCAGGACAACCTTAGACTGCAATCAAGCAAAGGATCAAGCAGGGTTTCGGAAACGGTACTCTACTATCGATCATATCCATACCATCAATCAGGTGATAGAAAAATGCTCGGAATATAACCAGCCCTTATACATAGCATTCATTGATTACGAAAAAGCATTTGACTCAGTTGAAACCTTGGCGGTGATGCAGGCATTGCGAAATCAAGGGGTAGACGAGCCATACGTGAAAGTGCTGGAAGATATATATAGCGGCTGCACAGCAACCATAGTTCTGCATAAAGAAAGTAACAAAATTCCCATAAAGAAAGGTGTTAGGCAAGGAGACACAATCTCCCCAGTACTATTCACAGCTTGTTTAAAGGAAGTATTCAGACTTGGAATGGGAGCAGTTAGGGGTAAGGGTAGATGGAGAATACCTCAGTAATCTGCGATTTGCTGATGACATTGCCTTGCTAAGCAACTCGGGGGATGAACTGCAAATAATGATTGATGACCTAGACAGGAAAAGTAGAAAGGTAGGCTTGAAAATCAATATGCAGATGACTAAGGTAATGTTCAACAGCCTCGGGAAGGAACAGCAGTTTACTTTAGGTAGCGAAATACTGGAAGTAGTAGGCGAATATGTCTACTTAGGACAGGTAGTAACCGCAGATCCGGACCACGAAAAGGAAATAACAAGAAGAATACGATTGGGATGGAGCGCATTTGGCAAGCAATCGCAGATTATGACTATCAGCTTACCGGTATCGCTCAAGAGGAAAGTATACAACAGTTGCATCTTGCCTGTACTCACCTATGGGGCTGAAACGTGGAGGCTAACCAAGAGAGTTCTACTTAAGTTGAGGACAACCCAGAGGGCTATGGAACGAAAAATGGTGGGGGTAACATTAAGAGATAGAAAGCGTGCAGAGGGGGTCAGAGAAATAACTCAAGTTACCGACATTCTAGCAGAAATTAAGAAGAAGAAATGGACATGGGCAGGGCATGTAGTGCGAAGAGAGGATAACCGATGGTCGTTGAGGGGGTAACAAACTGGATTCCAAGGGAAGGAAAGCGTAGCAGGGGGCGGCAGAAAGTTAGGTGGGCGGATGAGATAAAGAAGTTCGCAGGGGTCAAGTGGATGCAGCTAGCACAGAACCGGGGTAAGTGGAGAAATATGGGCGAGGCCTTCGCCCTGCAGTGGGTATAATCAGGCTGATGATGATGATGATGAAAGAAAACTCGTCTGACGTTGACCCACGAACCATGCACCTGAAGATATTATCAATATGATCACCCTTCCGCTCCCTGCCCGCCTATCAAGCTACATGCTATGTGCAGAAAGACCCAGTTGGCAGTACATAACCGCCCACTTTCTCGATGCACGCCGAACCTACCTGATGTGGAGGTTCTCAAGAGGAATCTTACCAATCAGAAGGCGTGTCGTCGTCCCTGTGACGTTGGGAATTATTAACCTGTGTCCCTTCGGCTTGGACCGAGAGACAGCGGAGCACATCTTTCTTGACTGCTTAATTCCCGCAGCACTCATAGAGCGTCTGAGAGATCTGTTCGGCCTCCCCGGGATCCCATACCCCACCGTGCACTACTTCAACACGCTTCGAAAGGAAGGGTGCAAGCAGTTCGTCTTGACACTGGCAGAGGTCAACTATCAGGTGTGGTCGGCCCGCTGCAAAGCGGCCTACTCGACTCCGAGGCTCCATGAAGTGAAGGCTAATATCAGGAAAGAACTAAGGTTCAACCTAGAGAGAGGGAGAGACGCCGTTTAGGGAGAAAGAAGTATTTTGAAGAATGGCGACACCCCCATGGTGATTTTCAAAGAAAACGGAAAACTAGAAGTGATATATTAGAAGACTTACTCACGTCAGGCTTCGACCCGCTGGGATAGTGCGGACGTGGTGCATATGCACTGCGACCCCGCCCCGGTGGGAACAGGCCGGATTGCATGAGCCCCTTGGCTGGGAAAAGCACGCTCCCCGAAACAAAAAAAAACCAAAAACCTTATGGTGCGGGAGGCCTTGCCTGGGGTAGCCGTAGGATGATATGGTCTCAGGTTGAGGTCTGTATCCTCACAGAAGGATCGCACCTAGTGCATCCTTCCTTCAGTCTGACAAGGCAAGGGGTACACCCTTGCGCGGGCTCAAATATGGAGGCGTAGACGCAGCACTGACCCTTTCAAAGAATGTTCTCACTCTCCCGAGCAGCGAAGGGGTGGTGGTGGTGACATTTATTTGCTCTTTGTACAAGGAGGTATTTGGACCGAGGCCCTCAAAAATATAGGTTGAGCTCCTATTCCGGAGCCCCAATGACGTCTAACGCCACTCGCGCCCTGGCTACCAAGGTTCTCTGGGACTGTAGGTCATGACAGCAGAGCAGTGCCACCTTCCAGGCCTACCTAGAAGGGCGGGTAATGAAGGAGTGGAAACGGTGGGGATTGGATGGGCAGGTCCAGACCATGTGGAAAACGTCCGAGAAGGTTGCTTTATAAAGGCTGAAGCCCCCACCAAAGTCTGTATTGAAGTGCTTCATCGGATGGACAGGTCCAGACCATGTGGAAAACGTCCGAGAAGGTCGCTTTACAAAGCCTGAAGCCCCCACCAAAGTCTGTATTGAAGTGCTTCAAGACTGCCAGGCACAGCATTGTGTTTGTGAAAATTTTGAGAACGAGCCTTTCTTCCGCTCTCCGGAGACCTTTACAAGGTTCCAGAAAGCGGCAGTGGCTGTCCTTACAATATGAGGTAATTTCTTTGAATGTAATAGGACATTGAGTGGGCTCGGGGCAGACTTCCCGAGCAAGCTTGAGTGCCCGGGGAGAAAGCGCGCGTGCCGCCTTATTGGCTAACTCATTGCCCAGGATTCCCTGATGGCCGGGAGCCCGGATGAGATTACTATTTTGAGGGTCGCTTGACCGACAGCAATTTTGTAGGATGCGTTTGGCTAGAGGAGGTATCCAACCCAGCGTCCACCCCCCCCCCCCTCGAAGCAAGACGATTCTTTCCGGACACGCTGCTTGGCTTCCGACCAAATTTATCCACACAAGATGTCATGCTGCAACTGAAGGAGGAAGTAATGGACCATCCTAGCAAGCTGCAAACGAAGACGATACTTGCGCTCGACTTAAAAGAAGTTTTCGATAATGTTGCACATGACCTCATACTTGACAACCTAGCATCGTCCCATTGTGCGAATAGGATGTACAACTACACGAGAGAATTTCTGACGGACCGCACGGCCACCATAGGACTAGGCGAACTAGGCTCCGACAATATCGCTCTTACAGGCCGAGGGACGCCACAGGGCTTGGTCCTCTCTCCGACTCTTTTCAATATGGTGATGGCAAAACTGCCACCTCTACTAAACAACATCCCCGGGGTTCGTCATGCTCTCTACGCGAATGACGTCACAATCTGGGTCACGGGGGGCTCTGACGGCGATGTGCAAGACGCGCTTCAGGAAGCTATCGACGTGGTCCAGACGTACGCCGCCGCCGGCGGGCTAACGTGCGCAGCGAAGTCCGAACTCTTGGTTATAGGCAAGAACCGCCATGGAAGGAGAACACAGCCTCCAGAGATCGATCTTTTCCTTAAAGGTGCGCCAGTACCACAAGTGGAGAGGCTTCGGGTGCTAGTGCTACATCTCCAATCTAATGGTAGAGCCACACACACACAGTACACCTTGTCCGTAGACAAATGTTTCAAATCACCCACATGATAAGACGGGTTTCCAACCGACGAAGCGGTCTTAAGGAGAGGGACACGCTGCGCATAGTTCAGGCTCTCATGATCAGTCGCCTGACGTACCACCTCCCGTACTATCACCGCAATCGGCCCGAACTAGAAAAACCTAACGCGGCACTCCAGTCGGCGGTAAAGACGGTACTGGGTGTTCCTCCCCATGTGGCCACTCAACGCCTTCTCAACTTAGGCATCCACAATACGGCGGTAGAATTAATTGAAGCACAGCGGGTAGGACAAGTAACTAGACTACGAAACACACGCACCGGACGTGCCCTGCTCGCGAGATTTCGGTATCCAGCCCCCCAGGACCCCCTTACCACCAGATCCAGAGCCCATGGACCCTTTAATGAGAGCAAAGATCCAAGTGGCCTCAATCCGGAAAAACATGCATCCAGACCTTAACGCGGGCCGACGGCAGGCCCGGGCACGGACACTTCAACGTACATTAAGAAATAATGAATTCGTATTATACACTGACACAACAAGCTAATCCGGCAAACCTGCCGCGAGCCTGGCCGTAAGGAACGATGACGGTCAGGTACAAGTAACAGGCTCCATCCTCACGATCAGAACGGCGGAAGAGACAGCCATAGCCCTCGCCATCCGATACATCTCATCCAACCCCCTGGACAAACACTTGAAAACCTGCACTACTGTCACGACTCACAGGCATCATGCCGAGCCTTCTCAACCAGTCTGCTGTCTCCCAAAACCCACCAAATCCTTCGTCAGTGCAAAGAAAAGACGCAAACGCCGCTTATTCGAATACTTTGGGCGCCAGGTCACGCATCTCTTTCTGGCAACGAACGCGCCAACGCGCTCGCCTGCGAACTAACTTGCCGGCCACCAGGAGGGAAGACTGAAGACGGCCGATTACCAGCTAATACGGAAATCAGAGAGGAAGATGCTTCGAGGCCATCATCAAGCTCTCAGCTATCAACTACCACAGAACCACTCACGCGCATACGTGCCCACGAATACTACAGACAACAACGAAGAACACTTCCCGCACCTCACAAATCCCTCTCCAGAGCAGATGCCACTACCTGGCGACAACTTCAGATGCACACATTCCCGAACCTCTACCACAAACACCTTTTCTTTCCCTCGCGGTACCCTTCGATCTGCCAATCATGTGCCAGCACAAACCAACACTAAATCACTCCATATGGGTGTTTCCAAAGCTGCAAGGCTTCCCCCATCCCCCCCCCCCCCCGTCTCCTCTTGGGAAGCTGCTCTGTCTAGCTCACACCTGCAAGATCAGCAACGGCTGATCGAGCGGGCGCGCTGGATAGCAGCAGCTGCCGACATCCTGGAACTGAGGAGGCCGCCTGAAATGGACACGACCACCTAATCACCAGTGCCTAGTTGTTGGGTTTAAATAAATGTTTTTCCTCCTCCTCCTCCAACCCAGCCCATAATTCCGACAGGCCCCCTCGAAGTCGGTAATTGTTTACTTGTGGGAGGGAGAAGGCGAGCGCAATCGCAATTTCCTCCGCGTATGTTGTGTTGTGGGCCTGGAATGTGAGTCCTGCCACTGTGTTGGTGTTGTGGACCACTGCCACAGTGAACCACCTCTCGCGGTAGGGAGCGGCAATGTCCACGTAGTATACATGTCTACCATAATGCCGCTCCAGTGCTTCCGCACGCGCCTGGCGACGGCCATTATCATCAGAGTGTGACATGTTGCAGTGAATAGGTCTGACCCTGAGGGCGCGTCTCCAGGGTTCTGGTGCTCGTACCCGTTCCTCAAAGGCGGCGGTGCAATGGATGTGTAGTCGGTCAAGAATGCGGGGGCCGGATGGTGTTTGTGACAGGCGTGTGTATTGGCTGAGAAAGATGGGCCTCTCGGAGTTCCCGGCCCCACCGGGGTGGTGAAGTGGTAAGACGCCCGACTACTGTGCCGGAGTACCCGGGTTCGAACCCGAACTCGGCGGCAGCGTTTCGATGCAGGCGAAACGAAGAGGCGTCCGTATGCTGTGCGATGTCAGCGCACGTTAAAGATCCCCAGGTTATCGAAATTACTCCGTAGCCCTCCACTACGGCTCTTCTTTCTCTATTTACACTTTCACTCCCACCTTCCTTCCTTCCCTTACGGCGCGGTTGAGGTGTCCACAGAAAACAAGTGAGACAGTTACCGCGCCTTTCCCTTCCTATAAATGAAAGTTTTTTTTTCTCGGAGTGCCCGATAGGTGTTGATCATCCCAAGGTCCAACAAGCGCTGGTTGGATGAGGCAATGGGGAGGACAAGAGCCCATTTGATAACTTTGCGATTTATGACCTCGAGTTGGTCCTCGTCATATTTTGCGCATGTGAAGGTAGGGGGATGAGTACTGAATTCTACTCGTAACGAATGCATGTGCCAGCCGCAAGGCATCTTTATTTCCTAACCCACCACGCTTATTGGAAACTCGGCGGACCGTATGGCCCATCTGGTCGCCACACATGCAAAGTTTCGTTAGTGTTGTGTCCGTTGTGCGTTGTTGGTTAATAGAGAGATTAGGAATGCGGATCTCCTTGGCCTCTCTAATCGGACCCGAAGGAAGTGTAAGGTGAACTGATGTGTCGTCCCGAGTGGAGGGACGGATGTGGACTAATTCTGATTGGGGTGGGGGGGGGGGGGGCACATTGCAGACCAAAGGATGCAGCGTAAGTGTCCACCACCTCCACTGCCTGTTGTAGGCATGTTTCCATGGGCGCGCGCATCGATGCAGCCTACCACCTGTTAGACCAGAGCGCAACTATTTTCGACCAGCTGGGTATATTTAACCTGTGCTGTGCGATATCAGCGCACGTTAAATATCCCCAGGTGAGCGCTTCAGGAGCGTTCCTGTTATCTGCAATCCCAATCTTGATCACGCGCCAAGAAACGCCACGCCACAGGAGCGATGGAATACCATCCAACCTATAGTGCTCTAGAATATTGCGCACACTTCTCGGAGAAAGAGTGAGATTCTGTGCCTTTGCTCCAGAAGTCTCATCTTGTCTAGAAGTTCCGGCATCTGCAATCCCAGACTTGAACGCACGATACGCTGAAGAGCCGACTTAGAAGCCCAGCTCTCGCGCTGGTATGACGTCAGTAGTCACGTGATGTAAAGCGTAACTACCGCACCACGCTACGCTGAAGAACCGACTTGGTAGCACAGCTCTCGCGCTGGTATGACGTCAGTAGTCACGTGATGTAAAGCGTAACTACCAGACCATGCTACGCTGAAGGCTCGAAAACTGGCGTAGTATTGCTTTCGCAATAAAAGACAAGTAACGTATGCCACAGCCTAGCTGCTATCCAAGATCTTCTCCCTAGAGGAACACCTCTCAAAACGCCCCGCCGCGTGTTTGTAATGCACGTACACCAGTCTCACGAGCAGTTAGGAACATGATGTGCATCCTGCGGACCGACCGTGCACTCTCAATGCAGTAAGGTTGCATGTCGCGATGTCCCAAGATTTCATCGATTGGGCGCCGTGCAGCACTTCTCTTTCACGGGTTACCTAGCTGAACTTGAGAGCTCAGGCAATTCTGGGTTATAGCATAGATTTTTTGAATTTTGTATTGTTATGGAATATTTTCTTCCTTTACCTGCTTCTCCTTATTAACTGATTTCTAGTAATGGGCAAAATTACAATACATTCATGCATCACGCATGCAGTTTAGATACCTACTTTTAGGCAAAACACTTCCTACAAAATAGGATGTTTCCAACCTGTCCCCTTTGTAAACTGCCCATACGAATCTCTTCAAGCCGCACGCAAAGGATGCCAACGAGCGGGTCATACCACTCAAAGACCGCACAATAAACGTTTTTAAACTCCGCAAAAAAAACTGGCAGAGGAGGTCAGACGAAGCGGGTGCGCTTTGAATGAGCTCCTGCTTTGGACAAGCCACGCCGCGAAAGAATTTACATTGGACCCAGCGAAAACCGAAGGAATCGACGCAGCAAGTTGAAAGCTTCCCGTAGATACCTAACTCCAGTTCCTGGAACCATAAAATCATTATTTATTGGCGACTCAGCTTCCGAAGTGGAGACCGGCCTTATTAAGCCTACTTCGAACGCACATGCGACCGTGTCGCCGCTAGGCCTGGTGACGAACACGGCACATGCGTCGAGTCGAAGAGCCGTCGACTCGACGTGTGAGATGGCGTGTGAATACTGCGGCAAAATAGAAGACGTGACCATCCACACTTATGACAAGGTCTGTGCCTTTTGTGGAGGAGGACATCCGACAGGCGATCCAGTCTGCAGGAACAGATACCAGAGACGGCCAGAGAAACTTAAGGCAATAGAGTTAAAAAAACGTCGCCTTCGACAAGGAGGAGCAGCCGCCCATAAAAGACGAGAAAAAATTCCCCCAGCTAGAAGCCATGAAGAATACCAACGACAGATCCAGGCCGGAAAAGAGACTTGAGATCCAAGGTCACGAAGCCACCAAGCCTCGGCACCAGTCCAAGACCAGGGGCAGATCAGCGTCCAGGGACCCTGGACCCCGAGGAGTAACCAAGGACGTGAGCGACAAGCGTGCCTGGGTAAGTGGACCGTCTCTGTCTCCCACTGACGCCTCTTGTTTGGCTGAGAAATACAAAAAAATTCTCGATGAGGTAATAGTTAAGATCAGACAGGAAACGGACGCACAAATAGAGCAATAGCGAACGACAGGGACTAGTGGAGAGGCAGATTCGAAGATCTAATGAGAAAAATTGAGCAAGGAAAACTCCGCTTAAGCACACAGATGGAGGTAGAAAACACAAGATCCGAGCGCACAGAAGATTTCGAAACGGTAGAGGAGAAACGCGAAGTATTAGTTAAAATGCAGGACGAAAAATTGAACAACGTTGCCACAGTACACGACGCGAGACACGCAGCAATTGATGCTAAGCTGAATGATATAATCGCAGTTCTGGAGAAGCTCCTACAACGTTTGACGAAGATAGAAGACGATCGAATGCTACAACCTAACGCAGCAACTAAAAGGGAGAGGTCGCCAGAAAACATACCAAACAATAAGAGCAAAGTCAGACCAACGAGAACTGAAGACCAACATGGCTCACGCCACTAACAGCTAAGCCACCAGGAGGAAAGACATTCGTCGCAACTGGCAGTGGAACTGTAGATGTTTCAGGAACAAGAAAGACTTCAGCTGGCCTTATTGGGTAGTAGCCAAAACCCTCATGTGATTCTTCTACAGGAAACCTTAATTACTCCAAAGATTCCAAGATAGGACTCTCATGTCGAGGAAAACCAGACAAGAGTGCCCACACTCACGAGCAAAACAGTCACAGCGATAAAACACGACAAGTTAACGCAAGACGCGGATCCCATATTAGTAGAGGTCCTTCCCTCAAAAAGAAAGGATAAAAGCCTTTTTATACTCAATATATACAGCCCTCCAATTAAGGGACAGGAAAACGGACTTCGCATCAATTATTGAGCACACTCGGAAGATTGCAGGAGAGAACAAGCTAGTTATAGCGGGGACTTCAACGCGCCACATCAGACATGGGGATATTGACAAAATACTGCGAAAGAAACACTCCTGCAAAAAGCAACGGAAAGGGCCAACCTGAAAGTGCTAACCGACTGCGGCATCCCTACGCGACAGGGCAACCGCGCGCCCAGACCTTGCATACATAACCGAAGAACTAGAAGCGGAGTGTACCAACACGAGCCTCAACTTCGGGAGTGACCACATTATATGCGAGACACTGGTGAACGCAGGAAGGCTGCACAATGAACTAAGGAAATCCAAAGTAACGGACTGGCACGAGTTAAGGAAAGACCTCAAATAACAAATTGCAGAAAATCGAACCCAATGGACAGATCAGTTTAGAGACAAACATAAAAAACAGCTAAAACGATCTCAGCCCAACACCACATACAGGAAGTAGACCGACACTTGCTCAACCTATGGGAGGCCAGAAGATGGCTGACCAAACGATGGAAAAGCGAAAAACATAACAGGAAACTCAAAATTCGGATCGCAAAGCTCAACGACAAAATTGAAAGCAACACACAGACGGGAGCCAGCAACAACTGGAACCAAATCTGCAATGAATTCAACGAAAATCTAGGCAATGCTAAGAGCTCCAAACTAATTAAACGCCTATTTCACCCAAGTCAAAGCAGGAATGAAAATGGCAAGGCAATAGAGAGGATGCTTCACCTGAGCCATTCAACAGACTCTGAGATCGCGGATCAGATCTGGAATAGGTACATCGGAGAGCCAGACGGAACAGTCAACATCGATCAGAAATACGCAGGAATACCCAACCTTAAGCTGGACGTAGACATTACAGTAGCGGAAGTATACGCAGCGGCTACATTCATCGTCAAAACACTGCACCGGGCAAAGACCAAGTCAGCAAAGCAGTCAATAGAAACTTTAGCGAGCAGAGAATGAACAAAATAACGAAGTTCTCCAATTAAATCTGGTCTAGCAGAAATTTACCGAAAAAA
This sequence comes from Amblyomma maculatum, assembly GCF_055883805.1. Classification (NCBI taxonomy): domain Eukaryota; kingdom Metazoa; phylum Arthropoda; class Arachnida; order Ixodida; family Ixodidae; genus Amblyomma; species Amblyomma maculatum. The sequence continues at coordinate 178,183,421 of NC_139347.1, read as the reverse complement.
TGAAAACATGAGGAAATTATAACTATCCCCAAACCTGGGAAGAAGATACGCCTGTACAACTTACGCCCTATCTCGCTTAGATCTTTCATAGGAAAATGGCTCGAAATAGTCCTTATTAGCCGACTCACAGACTATCTGGAAGACGAAAAACTACTGCCAAACTCGATGTTAGGCTTCAGGAAGAATCTAACACAGGACGTGATGATACTACATTTGTAGAGAAGACGAAGAAGAAACAACCCTGCGGCATCACCATCACCACCATCGCTGGTTTCCGGCGCCCATCTCTCTCGCGCTGAAGCTGTTCCCTGCGGCTGGTATTCCGATCCCTCTGTGCCCGAATTACTGCCAGCGCTAGACGTTCAAACCATCTAATAAATCCACATTTCACTTGGTGGAGGTCAAGCTGAGGTTCCCTGTACCCATCTCGCCCTGGAACTTCGAAGCAGAACGTTGACTACCCCAATGACGGAGCCTACTTCATCGCACCTACATCCGCCAGTCACCTGCACAGGTTCCCTTCGCCAAGGGACCCCGCTACCTTCAGTGGAAGCAGCGATGACGACGTCGACGATTGGCTGTCCACTTACGAACGGGTCAGCCGCCACAATAACTGGGACGACAATCGTAAGCTTAATAATGTCATTTTTTACTTGAGCGACGTCGCTAATCTGTGGTTTCGAAACCACGAGTCCGACTTTACCACCTGGGCGCATTTCAAGACCAAATTTTCTGATGTTTTTGGCCGCCCCACCGTCCGAAAACTCCGCGCGGAACAGCGTCTTCGATCGCGACTACAGCTGCCCGGTGAATCGTTCACCAGTTACATTGAGAACATTGTTGATTTGTGTCGCCGCGTTGACCCGACCATGACCGAGGCCGTTAAAATACGTCATGTCCTCACAGGAGTTAATGGCGGCGCTTTCAACATGCTCTTCGCCAAAAGCCCCACTACGGTCAAGGAAATATACCTCTGTCAAAGCTACGACGAACTCCTGAAGGAGCGTGTTTTGATTCGCCAGTCTCAAGCATCACTTGCTGAACTTGCCGCGGAGAGGGAGCCTCTCTGAAGACATCAAGGCTTTTGTACGTCAGGAGGTCGCGCGACAACTGTCTCTGCAGCCATATATTAAAGAGTCGACACCAACTGGCCTTGTTCCGGAGCTTCGCCGTGCAATCCAGCAGCATGTGTCTGAACTCGTCCCTAATCCTGTCCCTCAATCAGCTCCGGTCGCACCCTCAATGCCGCTCCCCACGCCCACAATGTCATCGTCCGGCGTTGCGCCACTGAGCTACGCTCCAGCATTCGCGCCGGCTCCTGCTCAAGTATTGCGTCGCACGTATGCCGAAGTCACTTCAAGTTCACCTCGTGAGCCAGCATATGCCTATGCTACGCCCCCCCATTCGGTCGGCACCAACAGCTTTCGCTCCCCCCTTGCTTCAGACACGATCTCCATGGCGCACGTCAGACAACAGGCCTATTTGCTACCACTGCGGCCTCCCTGGACACACTACACGCTACTGCCGGCGCCGAATAAATATGGCCTTTGCTGCACGGCCTGCGCCACCTTATTTGGCCCCTCAGTTCCCCGTTCCATCGGGTCCTCCAACAGCATCCCCCGATCCTCCGGACTTCCTGCCTCATCGTTCGCCATCACCACGTCGGCGCTCCATTTCGCCAATGCGCCGACGACCCGCTACTCAGCCGGAAAACTAACCGCCGCAGTTCGCGAGGCACGAACTGCGTATTCGACAGAATTTCAAAGTCCTCGTCTTAATCCCGCGAATGTTACTGCTGTCATCGTTGAAGGTGTTTATACTATTGCGCTCGTCGGCACCGGTGCAGCTGTATCAGTTACCAGCCAAAAACTCTGCCGCTCCCTCCGAAAAGTGACTACGCCCCTCGAGGGACTATCGCTTCGTACCGCATCCGCTCACAGTATACAGCCGACAGCTATCTGCACTGCTCGCGTCGTAATTGCTGCAGCCTTGTACATCATCGAATTCGTCGTCCTCCCCACATGTTCTCATGACGTCATTCTCGGCTGGGATTTCCTGTCCAAGCATCATGCTATCATTGACTGCGCCAGTCCTCAAGTAGAGCTCATTGAATCGAGTGATGCACCGTCTGATGCCCTGCTCCACGAGCCGCTTCCTCGTTTTGCGGCCAAACTCCTCGTAGCTCATGACACAACCATCCCACCCGTTAGCGCTGTTCTGGTTACCCTCACTGCCTCTTTTACCACCGCCGCGACAGTCCTCTTTGTGCCCTCTAACGTTCTCTGCCGCCGCCGCCACTTACCGCTGCCGTTTGCCGTCCTTGACATGAACAACGGCGCTAGCACACTTCTGGTAGCCAATCCTCTTGCGTCTCCCGCTATGTTGATCGAAGGGGAGTGCCTCGGCCGCATCGAGCCCTTGGACCTTCTGTTCGCCTTTGATGATTTGTCATTCCCTGTTTGCCAAGTTGACGCCTTGACTCCAACTCGTCTGGCTTCAGATCCGCTACAGCGGGATCTTTTTGACCATTCTGTGGACAGCGCTTTAGAGCCGCGCCACCGAGAACAACTTCTTGACCTTCTACACCAATTCCGCTCCTCCTTCAACATCCCGCAATCTTCCTTGGGCCGCACGACTACCGTCACTCACCTCATTGACACTGGCGCTCACCCATCTCTCCATCAGAGGCCGTATCGGGTGTCCCCGACTGAGCACCGTGTTATTGCCCAACAAATCGATGACATGCTGCAACGCGGAGTAATTAGAGAATCTTGTAATCCATGGTCATCTCCTGTGGTCCTAGTTAAGAAGAAGGATGGATCCATACGATTTTGTGTTGATTATCGCCGCCTAAACAATATTACTCGTCATGATGTGTATCCCCTGCCAAGAATCGACGATGCTCTAGACTGCTTGCAAGGCGCGGAATTCTTTTCCTCACTCGATTTGCGCTCTGGATATTGGCAGGTGCCCATGGCAGAGGAGCATCACGCTAAGACCGCCTTTATTACTCCAGACGGACTATACGAATTTAATGTTATGCCGTTCGGACTCTGTAACGCCCCAGCCACATTTGAAAGAATGATGGACACTGTATTGCGCGGCCTGAAATGGAACATCTGTTTATGCTACCTCGATGATATCGTCGTCCTTTCAACAGACTTCCCGACCCACCTGACTCGACTTCGCCAGGTCTTCACCTGCCTAATCCGCGCCGGTCTTCAACTGAACCTCAAAAAGTGCCGCTTCGGTGCCCGCCAGCTCACAATACTCGGACATGTTGTGTGCAAAGATGGAGTTCTGCCTGATCCTGAGAAGCTCTGCGCCGTTGCTGACTTTCCGAAACCGACCACTTTGAAACAACTGCGAAGCTTCGTGGGCCTCTGCTCTTACTTTCGTCGTTTTGTTCGCAATTTCGCGACCATCATAGCCCCCTTACACAGCTCTTGAAAGGCGCCCCTAACCTCCCCTCTTGGTCGCCAGCCTGCGATGATGCATTCGCGACGCTGCGCAATGTTCTGACGTCACCGCCAATCCTTCGCCATTACGACCCTACTGCACGTACAGAACTTCACACCGATGCCAGTGGTGTCGGCCTCGGCGCCGTCCTCGCCCAGCGCGAGCCTGGCTTCTCCGAATACGTTGTCGCCTACGCAAGCCGTGCTCTTACCAAAGCCGAGACCAACTACTCCGTTACCGAAAAGGAGTGCTTAGCAATCGTGTGGGCTATAACGAAGTTCCGCCCTTACTTATATGGCCACTCTTTCGATGTAGTTACAGATCACCACGCGCTCTGCTGGCTCGCGTCTCTCAAGGATCCGTCTGGCCGTCTCGGGCGCTGGGCTCTCAGGCTTCAGGAATACGACATCCGTGTTGCGTACCGCTCTGGCCGCAAGCACTCTGACGCCGATCCTCTTTCTCGGTCACCGGTGCGTTCGCCTAACTCATCATCCCCTCCTGAAGCCTCTTTGTCAGCACTCACCATTGAGGATATGCCTTTCGAGCAACGACAAGATCCTTGGGTTTCTAACCTGCTAGATGTCCTTGGCACTCCTTCCGCGGCTATGCATCCTCGGGCACTCCGCCGACAGGCCTCCCATTTTACCATTCGGGACGGCCTGCTCTACCGAAAGAACTACAACTCAGATGGCAGAAAATGGCTTCTTGTCATTCCGCGCCACCTTCGCTCCGAGGTTTGTGCCCACCATCACACTGACCCGCAAAGCGCTCATGCCGGCCTCCTAAAAACCTATGATCGAATTCGTCAGAGGTATTACTGGCGGGGAATGTACAATTTAGTACGTCGTTACATTCGCTCTTGTACCGCCTGTCAACAACGCAAGATTTCTCGCCACCCCGCTGGCCCTCTCCAGCCTTTACCGTGTCCAGCTCGCCCCTTTGATCGTGTGGGAATCGACCTCTATGCTCCGCTACCATGCAGTGCCGCTGGTAATCGATGGGTCATCTCCGCCGTCGACCACCTGACCCGTTATGCGAAGACTACTGCACTTCCCGCGGCGACAGCCCGAGAGGTAGCCCATTTTCTCCTGCACCACTTCATTCTTCGACACGGCGCCCCTCGCGAACTACTGAGCGATAGAGGTCGTGCCTTTCTTTCCGAAGTAGTCCAAGAGCTTCTGTCGGCTTGCAAATTGATACATCGGACTACAGCCGCGTACCACCCGCAAACCAACGGCCTCACGGAGCGTTTCAACCGTACGCTTGGGGACATGCTCGCAATGTATGTTACATCTGAATCTGGGAGCTCCAACTGGGACCAGGTACTGCCATTCGTAACATTCGCGTACAACACTGCCACCCAGGCAACAACTGGTTTTTCGCCCTTCTTTCTCTTATACGGCCGTGAACCATCTTGTACTCTGGACACAATTTTGCCATACCATCAAAATGCCTCTGAGTACAGAGCTTTGTCCGATATTGTACAGAAGGCTGAGGACTGCCGTCAGCTAGCTCGCACGTTTACCTCCGACACTCAAGGCTATCGCAAAGATCAGCATGATAGCGATACCCCTTCTCCGACGTTCCTGGCCGACAGCTTCGTTTGGCTATGCGTTCCTGCCACCAGCAAACTAGAAACGAAGTACCACGGACCTTATCGCGTCTTGGAACGCACATCCCCTGTTAATTACATCATCGAGCCCTTCTTCCGACCACCGCCGCCGCGGCCGTGAGGTTGTCCATGTTAGCCGCCTCAAGCTGTATTACAACCCTCTGGTTGTCCCTTCCCCGTGAGTCGCCAGGATGGCGACTTCTTCACGCGGGGGAAATGTAGAGAAGACGAAGAAGAAACAACCCTGCGGCGTCACCATCACCACCATCGCTGGTTTCCGGCGCCCATCTCTCTCGCGCTGAAGCTGTTCACTGCGGCTGGTATTCCGATCCCTAATAAATCTAATAAATCCACATTTCACATTGTGTTTACTCCAGTTAACATTGCTGTTGATATTAGTAATGAAGTGATATTTCAGTCGCGACCACTAGAACGAGTTTCAGAAATCAAATTTTTAGGCGTTCAGTTTCAGGAAAACCTGAGTTGGTCTTGTCATGTTCGCTTCATTAAACGCAGTGTTGCACAATGCATTGGTATGCTCAATCGGTTCCGTTTACTGTTGCCTCGTTATCTCCGGCATCAGCTCTATTTCAGCACTGTTCACTCGCGGCTACATTACTGCCTGCTTGTATGGGGCAGCACTTCGAGGACAAATATGGAAAGCCTCTATTTATTACAGAAGAAATGTGTCCGCTTTATTGAAAATCTATCACGACGTGACTCGACATTATTACATTTTAGGCCAAATCGAATTCTGGACATTGAATCATTATTTAAGCTGCGATTGTCAGAGGTTGCCTTTTCAGATTTTAAAAGCAATCCAGCACTATTCATATTCAAATATACAAAACATGAGCCACATTACGAATTTAGGAAAACCATTTTTATCAAGAACAACTGCCGGACGAATTATGGTAGACAATTATTCAGTTGGCAAATTCCTAACCTCCTGAACTTCTATCCTGACCTGATTGATATCATGAAAACCTGTTCCTCTCTGCCTGCCTTCCGGAAACAGACAAAGATTTTCTTCTTTACTCATTTTCTTCAGTGAATGCCACGTGAATAAGTTTAAACCAGCTGGTGTGTGTAAGCAATGCAATGTTCGCATATTATACACTGTTTGGAAGATCAAGTTCTTCTGGAATGTCTTTCTTTTCGCTCAGTCAAATTAACGTATCTGTATTACTTTTTTGAAACAAAGGTGTTTTTTTGTCAAGCAAACCTATCTGTGGGTATTGTTTGTTTTGTAACAAAGGTGTTTTTTTTTCCTATGTATATATTGCAACATGAAATCGTTTGCTGTGTTCTTGCTATGCTCCAAACTTGCTGTGTTCTTGGTGTGTTCCAAGCTCTGTCTGCATGAATGCAGGGTGTCTAGGGCCCAGTCAGGTGACCACGCGTGTCACCTTTAGCCCTCTTCACCCAGACAGTTTTGTCTAAATCAAAATAAACTCAAACTCAAACACATCAAGCGCGACATTGTGGACAAAAAATCAGCCAAAAACGAAGGTATCCTCCTCGCGGTGGACCAAAAAGGTGCATTTGACAAAACTAGCCACAAAGCAATTCTCGATAGCATATCGGAAACCGGCTGCGGAGAGAGAATGTGCAATTACGTCCGGGACTTTCTCAGCATCCGGACCGCAACAATAAGTGTCGGCGGTATCAGGACCAACGAAAGAGCAACTGCCAGGAAATGAACATCGAGGGAGCCATCATCTCGCCTCTTCTATTTATTCTGGCCATGGTGCCGATAGCGAGGAAATTGGAAAACATATTTGGAATTCGTCACGCACTCTACGCCGAATACATTACGGTGTGGACGACGACAGGATCAGCGGGAGATAATGAAGAGAAATTGCAAAGAGCCCTGGATGGCATTGAAGAAATTGCACGAAGAAACGGCATGCAATGTGCCCCTGAAAAAAACGAGTTCATTAGAATCCACATAAAAAACTTCAAGGCAGAGCCGATTCAAATCTGACTTCAAAACCAAGAATTCAGGGAAGTAAAAACCTCGAGGATACAAGGTATGTGGCTACACAGCCACGCGCAAAGAACGCACACAATCGAGCTACTGACTCGGGCAACCAGTCAGGTCTGCGGCATGATTTGAAGAATGGCAAACAGGAACTGAGGGTTAAAGGAGAAGGACGCGATTAAAATAGTAACGGCGATGATAGTCCTCCGCTGGACCTATAGCCTCCAGTACCAGGATGTCACCAGAACGGTATCACAGAAAATTGATGCGAAGTTTCGGAGACCATATAAACTAGCACTCGGATTACCAAGTCATGCATCCAATGAGGATTTATGGCAATCATCTCGGCCACCTACGAAGAACACAAAGAAGCAATCCTGGTCTGCCAACGACGCAGACTAGAACAAAATCGGACTGGTAGATACCTACTTAACATCATGGGACGACCTATCGTTGAGAAAACTAACCCCCTACGAGAAACACTCACTCCCGAAAGCAGAGCTGAATACCAGGTCCTTCCAATTCCCAAAAACATGGACCACCCTATACAACAGCGAAAGACAAAAAGCGAGAAGTCGCCACATACAAAACAACGTCGTCAGAAACAATAGCGACGTACTCTATGTAAACGCCAGTCCATATCTGGGGAGAAGAGCGGCAGTAGCCGCCACAGCTGACCACACTGGAAGAAAGGTGACCAGCTCATCGATCAAGACCAAATACTACATAGAAGATACAGAGGAAGTTGCAGTTGCCCTTGCAGTTAAACACGCCAGCAGCCAAGGTAGAAAACACATAATACTCAGCGATTTCTAAAAAGCTTGTCATGCCTTCCTCTTGGGACGCGTATGCATTCAGGCACACCGAATAATGGAGCAGAAAAAAAAGACGGGCAACATGAAGCACACAATCCTATGGATACGCGGCACACGAGGGAATCAACAGCAACGAGGCTGCCGACAGGATAGCCCGAGGGCATACTTTCCGGGCACCTGCACTGGCTTACCCAGAGCCTTGAACCTCTCTCATATACGGGGAACTAATACAATACTTCAAATTAGACAGAAAACGATACGCAGACCCACACAAAGACCTCAGCAGACAGGAGGCAGTAACCTGGAGGAACATACAGGCCAGGACATTTCCAAACCTAGCAGAGTACCCCAAAACCTGGCCCTGAAAATTCAAAAATAACGCATGCACTGCATGCGGTAAAATCTCGGACATCTTTCACATGATATAGAACTGCAAAGAGAAATTAGAGAAATATAAAGCTCGAGCACTCAGCCAAGCGGTGTGGGAGGCAGAGCTGGCCCACATGGATCTCTCTGAGCAGCGCAGCCTGCTCACCAGCAGGCTGCGCAGGCTCACCAGGCCAATGGTATCCTGGACTGAGGAAACCACCCATGCTATTCCGTTAAACGATTAAATTTACTCTCTTTCTCTCTCAAACTCCGAAACCGAAACTGATGGCCATTTATAGCACGGTGTACTTTATACGCACTGAGATATTCAATATATGTTTTCTGTCATCAAAAATCATACATTTTAGTCTCTAACTTTTCTAAAAGGAAAAAATCGGCAGTATTGAGCGCCGTATACCACAGTCTTCCAGCTATTACAACCGCAACTGGATGGATAGATGGAATATAGGAGCGCTCCCTTTGAAATGGGGTGGTAGCAATAGCTATTATGCTCATTTTTCTTCCTATTGTAATGTGGATTTAATGGTTGGTTGGAACGTCTAGCGCTGGCAGTACTTTGGGCACAAGGGATCGAATTACCAGCCGCAGGGCACAGCTTCAGCGCGAGCGAGATGGGCGCCGGAGACAAGCGATGGTGATGGCGATGCCGCAGCGTTTTCTGTTCTTTGTCTTCTTTACATTTCCCCCGCGTGAAGAAGTCGCCATCCTGGCGACTCAGGGAGAAGAGACGACCAGAGGGTTGTAATATGGCTTGAGGCGGCTAACGTGGACAACCTCGCGGCCGCGACGGCGGTGGTCGGAAGAAGGGGTGACTGGCTCGATGACGTAGTTCACAGGGGATGTGCGTTCCAAGACGCGATAAGGTCCGTGGTATTTGGTGTCTAGTTTGTTGGTGGCAGGAACGCATAGCCAAACGAAGCTGTCGGCCAGGAACGTGGGAGCAGGGGTATCGGTATCATGCTGATCTTTGCGATAGCCTTGAGTGTTGGAGGTAAACGTGCGAGCTAGCTGACGGCATTCCTCGGCCTTCTGTGCAATATCTGACAAGGCACTGTACTCAGAGGCATCCGGATGGTATGGCAAAATTGTGTCCAGAGTACAAGATGGTTCACGGCCATATAAGAGAAAGAAGGGCGAAAACCCAGTTGTTGCTTGGGTGGCTGTGTTGTACGTGAACGTTACGAATGGCAGTACCTGGTCCCAGTTGGAGCTTCCCGATTCAGATGTAACATACATTGCGAGCATGTCCCCAAGCGTACGGTTGAAGCGCTCCGTGAGGCCGTTTGTTTGTGGGTGGTACGCGGTTTTAGCCCGATGTATCGATTTGCAAGATGACAGGAGCTCTTGAACTACTTCGGAAAGAAAGACACGACCTCTGTCACTCAGTAGCTCGCGAGGGGCGCCGTGTCGAAGAATGAAGTGGTGTAGAAGAAAATGGGCTACCTCTCGGGCTGTCGCCGCGGAAAGTGCAGCAGTCTCGGCGTAACGGGTCAGGTGATCGACTGCGACGATGACCCATCGATTACCAGCGGCAGTGCATGGTAGCGGACCATAAAGGTCGATTCCCACGCGATCAAACGGGCGAGCTGGACAAGGTAAAGGCTGGAGAGGGCCAGCGTTGTGGCGAGGAATCTTGCGTTGTTGACAGGCGGTACAAGAGCGAATGTAGCGCCGTACGAAATTGTACATTCCCCGCCAGTAGTACCTCTGACGAATTCGATCATAGGTTTTGAGGACGCCGGCATGAGCGCTTTGAGGGTCAATGTGATGGTGGGCACAAACCTCGGAGCGGAGGTGGCGCGGAATGACAAGAAGCCACGTTCTGCCGTCTGAGTTGTAGTTCCTGCGGTAGAGAAGGCCGTCCCGAATGGCGAAATGGGAGGCCTGTCGGCGGAGTGCCCGAGGATGCGTAGCCGCGGACGTAGTGCCAAGGATATCCAGCAGGTTAGAAACCCAAGGATCTTGTCGTTGCTCGAAAGGCATATCCTCAATGGTGAGTGCTGACAAGAATGAGGAGGGGACGATGAGTTAGGCGAGCGCACCGGTGACCGAGAAAGAGCGTCGGCGTCAGAGTGCTTGCGGCCAGAGCGGTATACTACACGGATGTCGTATTCCTGAAGCCTGAGAGCCCAGCGCCCGAGACGGCCAGACGGATCCTTGAGAGACGCGAGCCAGCAGAGAGCGTGATGATCTGTAACTACCTCGAAGGAGTGGCCGTATAAGTAAGGGCGGAACTTCGTTACAGCCCACACGAATGCTAAGCACTCCTTTTCGGTAACGGAGTAGTTGGACTCGGCTTTGGTGAGAGCACGGCTTGCGCAGGCGACAACGTATTCGGAGAAGCCAGACTTGCGCTGGGCGAGGACGGCGCCGAGGCCGACACCACTGGCATCGGTGTGAAGTTCTGTAGGTGCAGTAGGGTCGTAATGGCGAAGGATTGGGGGTGACGTCAGAACATTGCGCAGTGTCGCGAATGCATCATCGCAGGCTGGCGACCAAGAGGACAGGTTAGGGGTGCCTTTCAAGAGCTGTGTAAGGGGGGCTATGATGGTTGCGAAATTCCGAACAAAACGACGAAAGTACGAACAGAGGCCCACGAAGCTTCGCAGTTGTTTCAAAGTGGTCGGTTTCGGAAAGTGAGCGACGGCGCGCAGCTTCTCAGGATCAGGCAGAACTCCATCTTTACACACAACATGTCCGAGTATTGTGAGCTGGCGGGCACCAAAGCGGCACTTTTTGAGGTTGAGTTGAAGACCGGCGCGGGTTAGGCAGGTTAAGACCTGGCGAAGTCGAGTCAGGTGGGTCGGGAAGTCGGTTGAAAAGACGACGATATCATCGAGGTAGCATAAACAGATGTTCCATTTCAGGCCGCGCAGTACAGTGTCCATCATTCTTTCAAATGTGGCTGGGGCGTTACAGAGTCCGAATGGCATAACATTAAATTCGTATAGTCCGTCTGGAGTAATAAAGGCGGTCTTAGGACGATCCGCCTCTGCCATGGCCACCTGCCAATACCCGGAGCGTAAATCGAGTGAGGAAAAGAATTCTGCGCCTTGCAAACAGTCTAGGGCATCGTCGATTCGTGGGAGGAGGTACACATCACGACGAGTGATTTTGTTGAGGCGGCGATAATCAACACAAAATCGTATGGAGCCATCCTTCTTTTTAACTAGAACCACAGGAGACGACCATGGGCTACAGGATTCTCTAATTACTCCGCGTTGTAGCATGTCATCGACTTGTTGGGCAATAACACGGCGCTCAGTCGGGGACACCCGATACGGCCGCTGACGGAGAGGTGGGTGAGCGCCAGTGTCGATGAGGTGGGAAACGGTCGTCGTGGGGCGCAAGGAAGATTGCGGAATGTCGAAGGAGGCGCGGAATTGGTGTAGAAGGTCAAGAAGTTGCTCGCGGTGGCGCGGTTCTAGAGCGCTGTCCACGGAATGGTCAAAAAGGTCCCGCTGTAGCGGATCTGAAGCCACACGAGTTGGAGTCAAGGCGTCAACTTGGCAAACAGGGAATGACACATCATCAAAGGTGAACAGAAGGTCCACGGGCTCGATGCGGCCGAGGCACTCCCCTTCGATCAACATAGCGGGAGACGGAAGAGGATTGGCTACCAGAAGTGTGCTAGCGCCGTTTTTCATGTCAAGGACGGCAAACGGCAGCGGTAAGTGGCGGCGGTGGCAGACAACGTTAGAGGGCACAAAGAGGACTGTCGCGGCGGTGGTAAAAGAGGCAGTGAGGGGAACCAGAACAGCGCTAACGGGTGGGATGGTTGTGTCATGTGCTACGAGGAGTTTGGTCGCAAAACGAGGACACGGCTCGTGGAGCAGGGCATCAGACGGTGCATCACTCGATTCAATGAGCTCTACTTGAGGACTGGCGCAGTCAATGATAGCATGATGCTGGGACAGGAAATCCCAGCCGAGAATGACGTCATGAGAACATGTGGGGAGAACGACGAATTCGATGATGTACAAGGCTGCAGCAATGACGACGCGAGCAGTGCAGATAGCTGTCGGCTGTATACTGTGAGCGGATGCGGTACGAAGCGATAGTCCCTCGAGAGGCGTAGTCACCTTTCGGATGGAGCGGCAGAGTTTTTGGCTGATAACTGATACAGCGGCACCGGTGTCGAAGAGCGCAAGAGTATGAACACCTTCAACGATGACAGGAATAACATTCGCGGGATTAAGACGAGGACTTTGAAATTCGGTCGGATACGCAGTTCGTGCCTCGCGAACTGCGGCGGTTAGTTTTCCGGCTGGGTAGCGGGTCGTCGGCGCATTGGCGAAATGGAGCGGCGACGTGGTGATGGCGAACGACGAGGGCGGAAGTCCGGAGGTTCAGGGGGTGCTGTTGGAGGACCCGATGGGTCTGGGAACTGGGGGGCCAAATAAGGTGGCGCAGGCCGTGCAGCAAAGGCCATATTTATTCGGCGCCGGCAGTAGCGTGTAGTGTGTCCGGGGATGCCGCAGTGGTAGCAAATAGGCCTGTTGTCTGCAGTGCGCCATGGAGATGGTGTCTGACGCAAGGGGGGAGCAAAGGCTGTTGGTGCGGACCGCATGGGGGGCGAAGCATAGGCATATGCTGGCTCAGGCGGTGGACTTGAATTGACTTCGGCATACGTGCGACGCAATACTTGAGGAGGAGCCGGCGCGAATGCTGGAGCGTAGCTCAGTGGCGCAACGCCGGACGATGAAACTGTGGGCGTGAGTAACGGAATTGAGGGTGCGACCGGAGCTGATTGAGGAACAGGATTAGGGAGGACTTCAGAGACATGCTGCTGGATTGCATGGCGAAGCTCCGGAACAAGGCCAGTTGTTGACGACTCCTTAACATATGGCTGTAGGGACAGTTGGCGCCCGACCTCCTGACGTATAAAAGCCTTGATGTCTTCAGAGAGGCTAGATGACTCCCTCTCCGCGGCAAGTTCAGCAAGTGATGCTTGAGACTGGCGAATCAAAACACGCTCCTTCAGGAGTTCGTCGTAGCTTTGACAGAGGTCGTATATTTCCTTGACCGTAGTGGGGCTTTTGGCGACGAGCATGTTGAAAGCGCCGTCATTAACTCCTGTGAGGACATGACGTATTTTAACGGCCTCGGTCATGGTCGGGTCAACGCGGCGACACAAATCAACAATGTCCTCTATGTAACTGGTGAACGATTCACCGGGCAGCTGTAGTCGCGATCGAAGACGCTGTTCCGCGCGGAGTTTTCGGACGGCGGGGCGGCCAAAGACATCAGAAAATTTAGTCTTGAAATTCGCCCAGGTGGAAAAGTCCGACTCGTGGTTTCGAAACCACAGATTAGCGACGTCGCTCAAGTAAAAGATGACATTGTTGAGCTTACGGTTGTCGTCCCAGTTATTGTGACGGCTGACCCGTTCGTAAGTGGTCAGCCAATCGTCGACGTCGTCATCGCTGCTTCCGCTGAAGGTAGTCGGGTCCCGTTGACGGAGCGCACCTGTGCAGGTGACGGGCGGAGGCAGGTGCAATGAAGTCGGCTCCATCATTGGGGTAGTCAATGTTCTGCTGCGAAGTTCCAGGGCGAGATGGGTACAGGGAACTTCAGATTGACCTCCACCAAGTGTAATGTGGATTTAATGGTTGGTTGGAACGTCTAGCGCTGGCAGTACTTTGGGCACAAGGGATCGAATTACCAGGCGCAGGGCACAGCTTCAGCGCGAGCGAGATGGGCGCCGGAGACAAGCGATGGTGATGGCGATGCCGCAGCGTTTTCTGTTCTTTGTCTTCTTTACACTATATCTTATTTATTGATTTAGATTGGTTAACTAAACCATCATTCTATTGATTAAATTTTTGTTTTTACATTAACAACATTATGTCACTTCTCTGCTTTTAAGCCACCAATCTTCCAGTCGTTTTTTGCTAGTTTCCACCGCGTGTTTATTCACCCGGCCACTGGTATCTCTAAATCCCAGAGCTTCAATAGCGTAGCAGTCTCGGCGTGCTGGTTATTCATGATGGAAAAATACAGCGCAGAGAAGGACGAGGACAAAATGAAGACACATAGGACACACGAGCGCTGACTTGCAACTGTTTATTTCGAGCCTCCGAGCCTTATTATACAGAAGAAACCCCCAACATTATACATGCGCAGTAGGCGATACATTCATATCTTGTCTTAAGTATATCAACTCCTTACGAGTAAGAGCGATAGAAGGCTTGGCTACTCAAGACCCACCCAACCGATCTATCATTTCAGCTTCTATAATCTCACGAGTCAGTTGACATCGTTTTTTTGCGATACATGGCATTGCTGGTAGTCAGGAAGGCACACGGACATTTCATCTGGATCGTGTTGGTTTACATTTTCCTCATTACAGTTTAGTTTACATTTCCTGTAGAGTACATCCAAAAGCCTGCGCTGCATTTTTCCACCTAGAGCTTCAGGAACAGTGAGTGCGCCTGCATCAACTTCCGGATGGATACCATACATTCGAGTATAATATGGTCAATTGTTTCACTGGAGTTTCCACATACAGCACATGCGTCATCTTCATTGTTAAATTTCTTTTTGTCCCTTCGTGTTCTAAACCACCCTAATCTAGCTTCAAAAAGTAGGGCACTGCCTCTTGAGTTATCAAAGAAATCTTCCTTCCTGATCTGCATTTTCCACTTTCGGCATTAATTCCACACTATGTTTCTTTTCCATCGAACTTATCCAATTGTTACCTTCTGCGTTTTTCACCTGTTGCTTAATGCTCTTTATTTCTCCGTCGTTGTGACTAGCATACTTACTAGTTAGTTTCCTAGTTCTTTTCCTCCATTGTGAGTCAACGCATTTTAAGTACAGGTATCTAAATACTTTAGCTGCCCATCTGTTACTGTCCAATTTCCTCAGGCGTTCCCGATATAATATTTTACTCTGAGCTTCCCGTACTTCGAAAGATGCCCAGCCCATATCTCCCTGTACCGCCTCATTTGTAGTTTTGCATTGAGGACCTAGTGCTAATCGTCCAACGGCTCTTTGATTTATTTCTAGTGTTGACTGTACCTCTGATTTTAGGCACAAAACCGCATTTCCGAAGGTAAGCCCGTGCACCATAACTCCTTTCCAAATACCCATCAAAACCTCATACCTATTGTATCCCCACAATGCCTTATGCTTCATTATCCCGGCATTCCTTCGCCCTTTGGCCTTAAGTGATTGCTCATGCTTTCCAATGTATGCCAATCCTTCGTTTACCCATACCCCCAGATATTTATATTCTGTTACTCTAGGTATTTCAAGGCTTTGTATTTTAAGACCCTGATCAGTTTAGCCGTTGAAAATCATCAGACCCAACTTAACTGCGCTGAAACTGAAGCCTAGAGCATCCCCTTCGTCTCCGCAATACTTTTCTAGAGTTTGCAATTCTTACAGACTCTCAGCTAGCAGCACAATATCGTCTGCATACATCGAACCGGGGAGGCGCTGCTCTACCGCCTTTCCACCTAATCTATATGACAGGTTAAAACCTAGGTTGCTGTCTTGTATCCTCCGTTCAAGGGTTTATCATATGAAGCATGAACAGCACCGGTGATAGAGGACAGCCTTGTCTTAATCCTTTGCATATTTTGACATCTTCCGTACTTCTTATCCCTTCCCACGTAATTTCTACTTTGTTATCCCGGTATAATTCCTGTAGGAAGTCTATTATCTCATAACCGATACCTTCTTTTAATATGTTTCACAGGAGTTCCCTGCTTACGTTGTCGTACGCCCCGTTTATGTCCAGGAAGGCCAAATACAAAGGTCTATTTTCCACTCTAGATATTTCGATGCATTGGGTAAGCACGAACAGGCTATAATCTAAGCGCCTACCATTTCTAAAGCCGTTCTGAAGTTCTCCGAGTATCTTGTTACTTTCAACCCATGCTTGTACCTTTAATTTCACCGCCTGCATGGCTAACCTCTACATAACAGATGTTATGGTAATCGGCCTGTAGGATTTTATGTGCATCCTGTATCCTTTCCCTTTATAAATCAAATTCATTTTACTCTGCCGCCAGCTGTCCGGAATTTGCTTATTTGTTATGACTGTTTCCAAAGCTTTTAACAACGTTTGCTTACTTTTTGCACCGAGTTCATTAATCAGCTTGATCGGAATTTCATCTATTCCTGTAGATGTGTTTTTAGGAATATTTTTTTCTGCCTTTTTTAAGTTTAGATTGGTCAGTCCTAAGATGCTCTGTGTTCTGCTACCTTGTGTTGCTTCCTGATTTGCGGAGATCACCCTATCGTCGCTCTTAAATGACTCGGCTATAACTGATATAATGTAGTTCACTGCGTTATCTCCCTTTAAACAATTTCCACCGTTATCTTTTATCCGATCCTGCTTTCTTTAATTCTTCTTCCCTAGCCAGCTTATATGGTTCGAGAATTTTCTTCCTCCGCCTCTAGAGGCATCGTGTATATCAGCCATCCAGCGATCGGTGGACTGTCTTATTTTGCCTTGGACGAGAACCTGCACTTGAAGTTTCTTTTGTCGATATGATTCCCATTTTTGGTTAATTTCCTCCTGAGATACCTGTGCTTTCTTTGCCATTCGATGTTTCCTTGAAGCAGCCCGTCGTTGTTCAATAGCGAATTCCCTGATTTCCTTATTCCATCAGCTCCGTGGCTTTCTCTTTCCATTCCAGCGGTTTGCTACTTTAACCTCCTGAATTCTCCTCCTTATGAGTAGTTCTATCTGTTCATAATCCCAGTCTTCCACGGGGCTTTTCTCTATTGCTTCCTCTATGTCTGCTGCTATCTGCGCTATTTGATCTTCGTTTAATTTTCCGCTTACGTTTTGTCTAAGTTCATTTATCTTTTCATCAAGGGCCCCATCTGCAGACTAATACGTTTATGATCACTTCCCAGACTACACTCCCCTTCTATGCCTATTTCCATTTTTGTTACCTTGCTATAAATCTCCTGCGACATTAGACAATATTCAATGGCCGTCTGCCTGTTGCGGAATTCCCACGTGATTTGGCCTTCACATTTTGTTTCTCTATTTACTATGACTAGATCGTGTCGCTCACAGAAATCTAGCATTAGCTTGCCGTTAAAATCCGTGTATCCATCCAGATCGTCGATGTGGTCGTTCATGTCCCCTAGTAGAATAATATTCGCCCCGTTTCCAAACTGGCTTGTATCGTCACTGAGACATTCAACAAGATCCCTGTTTTCTTGCCTACATTGATGTCCTGTTCCTGAATAAACTACCCCTAGCCATAACCTTATGCCGGCAATTGTTCCTGAAACCCAGATATGCTCTTTACAAGATGATTTAATTCTTTGCCAATTTGTTCTCTAGTGTATCAACATACCTACCCCTCCACCCTTTCTTTCCGTTTTCGTTCTGTTGCACCCTTCCCAAACGTAGCCTTCTATAAACGGCGGATCTTCTAGATCCCTGAGATGAGTCTCGCAAAGAGCGTACACACCTATTTTGTCATCCTTCAACTGCTGTTCTATCTCTAGCCATTTCGCTCTTTTTCTACCTCCTTGCATGTTTATGTAGCTGATCCTAGTGTTAAAATTCTTTTTTTGTACTTTTCTTTCTCGACCTAATATTTGCCATTTTTGGGGCCTCAGCCTCCATTATTACACTTTCTTCTGCTTCACTTCTAACTACCTCTGTGCACAGAGTCCTCGCGGACCCCCTAAAAAAGCTGCAGCCATGCCTGCCAGGCGCCAGCCGATCTCTGCTCCCACCCGTCTCTTAAAATGAATGCCATCTCGCTGAAAAGCTCTACCAAAACCTACTTTATGTACCACCCTGTTTACCTCAACCACTTCGAAACGCTTCTCCAGGCTTAACTTTCTTATGTCCTGATTAACTGTCACCACGTCCTTTTCCATCTCTGTTCAATCCTAGCACCTCTGGTACTGTGCATACAACTATCTGCGTCTGCTGTGCTATCTCCCTGATCTCGTCAACTCCCTTACCTAAACTTTCCACCACTCCTGCAGCGTCCATTTAGGACATTGTTTAGCCCCGCGGCTACTATTACCATACTGCGCTCTGAGGAATTCTTCAACAGCCTATTCTTACTCTCTTTTAGCACTGCCCTCATTGTTCTCCCTGGGAAGGCTCCAATCAACACTCTTATCACCCCTTACACGTTCCAAGATATCTCGCTTGTACCTCTTCATGTTAGAATCTCCGGCGATAAGCACCTGGGCCTTCTCTCTCCCTCTCCCAACTGTTGGCTCCTGCTTTCGGTTATCTGTGTCCTTATATCTGGGATTTTCGTTCTTCCTTACTTCTTCCTTTTTTTCCAGCGTCTTAGCTGCTTCTAAATAACTCTGACGGTTCGGATTCGCCTGACCTACTTTTCTTATGCCTTCCATGCCAGTGCTGGCACCTGCCACGTGGCCCGCATTGGAATGTTCATCCTCGTTCTTTCCAAGGATAAAGTCGGCCCCTTTTTTTTCAATTTGAGTAAGCTGTCCAAGCAGTATCTGATTTTCCGCTCTTAACAAACTTACTTCATTTTCTAAATCATCCACACGAGACACTAAATTGCCCCTTTCTTGATCAAATCTATCTAGACGCGCCCTCAGTACGCAACACCGACACAAAAAGTCGCTGCCTTCCGCTTCACCCACAGAGTCAAAACGCGTTTCCTTGAGATTAACCTGCGCGTCACACTTAGTACACTTTACCTTCTTTCGATTGCACACCTTAAGCGCTCATCGACTGAACTATATCTATTACGAATTCTCAGAATATACAAATTGCCAAAAGAAGGCACAAGAAACGACTAGCAAACACGCGTTAAAAACCAATTCTGCGAATGCCAATAGCCTAGAAAAAAAGTATTTATCTAAACAAGATAGCTAAATAATGAACGCCAAGAAAACCTAGCTGCCGGCACGAAAAACCAGGCCACTAGGACCAAGAGCTAAAATCTATTATTTTGGCTTCACCTAACCTGACTAGCTGAAAACGAAATAAAGTAATAAAAGAAAGAACTCATCTATTTGACGCTTCGGAAGGTCCCGCTGTCGCCAGTCCGTCCGTTTCCGGTAGCCACGTGCAATCGGAGGAGCGATGGAACACGCGTTCGCATCACACGGCTGTCAACTGTCAACTCTGAGGGTCATCTGAGGGTCAACTGAGGGTTATCTTTGAGCGCCACGTAGCGGTCAATCCGTGAAACGTAGCGGCGATCGGTTAGCCCATTGAAATCGAGCGCACGCTCGAGGCATGTGACCATACTATGTGCGCATCGTTACGAGCTGGGGGTGGCGAAGGGTGGCTGATTTTTGGTCTGATGGGGCAGGGACAGATAGGTCACCACCGCCTGCGGGGGGGGGGGGGGGGAGGGCTAACGTACCCCTGATGTTTATGTTGTACGCCGCCATTACACCGGGCCACCACTTCGGTGGTGGTGGACGACGGCTGTCGTTGCGGCGCCCGTTTTTCTCTCCCTCTTCTTTTTTTTTCGTGTCTATATTCTCTTCTCTCCGCACGAGGCAGCGAAAGTGACTCAGCTACATAGCCAGTAGTCAGGCCAGGCCCATGCATTTTCTTTTCTTCCTACAGTCACAACAACAACAACAACATTAGCGTTTGCCCTACATTCGGTTCCCTACAGTCTTCAAGTGGGTGGCGGGTGTACGAACGCACACAATGCTCGTTCCGCATGCCTTCTCTAAAGCATGGCGAACGGCTTCAGGCACGTTAAGGCGGAAATCTTTATAGTGTCATGAATATGCGTCTTTGCGCGCGTCTGTCCGTCCACAGAAAGTCACTCTACCTCTCAATAAAATGATATCACCCACCGAGGAGGGACGTCATCATAAACCAAATTCGTCAGTAATAAATCCAACACAAATAGAGGGTCATTAATTAAAGAAATATAATAAATTCAAGGTGGCCGTGGGCTGTGCGATACGTGTGGGTGAAATAACTCCATGCGGCAGAACTTTTAAGAGGCCCTTCACTACTTCTCTTTAGCCTGAGTCGCTTTGCGAAGGTAAACCCTACAAACGAAATCAATCCATAACTGAATTCCTCAGAGCTATGCTTTTCTAGGCTCATGATGAAAATCGAGTCGGTGAGATTCCGCAAGTGATAGGCACTGTGCGTCTCCTAATTCATGGTTTCAATTGGCCACGTTATTTGCAGTGTCTGAAGGTTAGATGGACAAGATTTGTGAAATCATCTCGTATCCGTGGCTACCAACCCTAACCAGGTGTGCCAATGTTTGGCACTTTGCGGGGCTTTTCTTGTCCATCCCATGCGACGGTCGAGCTAGGCCTTTTAGGCCTAGCCAGGAGTACGGCCGGATTAAAGCCAACCCATTGACGCAAATGACGACTGCAAGGGGCTACGACCCGGAATCCATGCAAGTCTTGGAAACCTAGTCTGCGAAGCAAGAACCGGCCGTTTTTGACGATTTCACTGAATACAACATCAGGAAGAAGTTGGAGAAAGATCGAAGCTACGAACCGAGAGTTGCGGCGCCATGTCCGCGGGAACGCTGGCAGCTGTCATGCCGTGTCCGTTAAGTAGCAACCGGCGTCTCCACCTCGCCAGCAATAGAAGCCGGCGGTCGTTCGAAAGTTTGAGAGAGAATACTCCGTGATTATACTCAAGCCTAGAGACACGCTAAACAGAAGTCTACAAAGGAAGCAACAAAATCGAAGAAGCCCTCTACGCAGCTACGGGGATCCCTTAAGCTGCGAAGGAGCTATACATCTGGCCTGAATGGGATCAAAACATCGTAATAATAAGCGTCCAGAATCCTCTTTAAATAAGGCATACGCTCGCTGTAGAAAGGTTTGCTATTGGCGGCTAGAAATGTGTGGTTCAAACTTATTTCGAACCAACCAAGGTCTCTTGCCGTGGGGTTATCCGGGTGCATCCCCGTGTTACAAAGATATTTCCAAAGCCATCCACTAGCCCGAGGCCAAAGTTGTCGGCGTACGCACTAGGCACGCCCAACGCAGCAGCGCTTACGTTCGAGGGACGCACAGTGCCTTTCCACATGTTCTACTGAGGCGGAGCTATTCCGGTGCGTCTCTACCGAAGACTACCCTGGTCTGCGCCCGAAGCTACGTCGTCGGAGACAGGGCAGTTGTTTGCCCGAATCCAGACACAAACCACTGCCATTCGTGCGCAAGACCAGCCCAGAAGATGGATATGAATGCAAATCTCAGTGCCTAATCTGCGGAGAGTCCCACCTCACGGGCTCCAAGGAGTGCGTCAGAAATACAGATATCCTAACCGAAACGCTACAAGCGGGGCTACAAGAGGGTGGCGCAAGTTCAACCGAGACGACAGAGGCAGCCAACTCAAGAATACTCCCCTACCTGCCGGAGCAAAAGGAGGGGAAGGCAAGCGTCCAGCAACCATGAAGAGAAACAGCCAGGGGACGCCGGCTGCTGCTGCCGCCGTAGCCAATGCCAAGGTGAGCTGGGCTAGAGTCGCTATTTCCCCCCTCCCTCGTTGGCTGATCAAATACTTAGGGTCGAAAATTTGAGATAAAACAGGAATTGCAAAAGTTAAATGAAGCGCTGAACGCCATGAGTAGCCGGTGTAACAAACCCATAGCGACTGTTTGGTTTGGTTTGGTTTGTGGGGTTTAACATCCCAAAGCGACTCAGGCTATGAGAGACGCCGTAGTGAAGGACTCCGGGAATTTCGACCACCTGAGGTTCTTTAACGTGCACTGACATTGCACAGCACACGGGCGCCTTGCTTTTCGCCGCCATCGAAAAGCGGCCGCCGAGGCCGGGATTCGATCCCGCATTCTTGGGAACAGTGGTCGAGCGCCGTAACCACTGCGCCACCCCGGCGGGGCCCATAGCGACTGTGGCCCTTTCTTCGGAAGAGGAGATGGAAGAGGAAAGTTCAAAGCTTTCCACCTCGCCAGCGCTAAATAAGGCGAACGACAACAAATTTGACTTTCTAACTGAGCAAGAGGTTAGAGAAATCGTTAGACAGAAAAGTAGGGAGCTAGAAGCGAGACTTGAGCAGAATTTTGAAGAGAGGTTGGCTCAAATTGAGCAAAGCTTATATCGATGCGCGGATAATCCAGATCGAACAAAATCTGGACCAAAAGATCGAGCGTGAATTCGAGGAGAAATTTGGAGAAACAAAATTAAATATAGAAAAATACATTCAGGAGGAAGACAAAAAGAGCATTCAGACCTCGGTTGAACCAATTCTCTACAAGCTCCAGTCGTACGAAATCAAAATCCACAGGAAGTTGCAGAAAATGGCAGAAGGCCCTCGAGTAAAAATGATTCAAATATCTGGGAAAAACAGCAGCAAACGCATAATAGAGGAGGATCCTCAAGAGGGGGACCGCTACAAAGCACAGTCCACATAGCACTCACTCAACATGGCTGAACGTGACAAACAAAAATTACAAGTCATGCAATGGAATTGCAAGAGTTTTAGGAGAAAGAGCGAAACGCTACGACAATACAAAAAGAGGTAGACCTAACGCCTGAAATAATTGCTTTGCAAGATGTAGGTACAGAACATACAGTACCCACCAAACAAATCCGTCTACCTGCATTCTCCTGCACAAAGAGTGCCCGGCCGTTACAATTGATTTGGAGTTAAGAGAAGATATTGAGCATACATCTATTTAACTCCTACCGAACAAACGGTCCAGCAAAAGTGCGTTTGTTCTAAACATTTATAGCAGACCGCAACAACGCCAAGCCCCTTTTGACGAAATCTTCCTCAAGGCGATGCGGACAGCCAGCGGATCACCTTGAGTGGTGGTTGGGGACTTTAACGCTCACAGCTGCCAATGGGGATACCATAAGGAGCACGCAAAAGGCAGGAAATTAGACGCGGCCATAACCGAAGCGGCACTAACCACCCTGACGGCCAGCTGTACCCTAATAGAATAGTAAAAAGCGTTTCCCAAAACACGTGATCGGACGTTTCGTTAGTCCGGAATGCTAAAACTTACAAATGTTACAATACAGAAGAAACTCTCGGGAGCGATATCTGCATCCTAAAAATCGAATTAGATTTTAACGAAATTCGCAAAAAGAGAGGAGCATCTTGCGTCATCGATTGGAGAAAGTTCAGGGAAGTGGCAACTCCGGCACTCGGTGCCGATGCATCAAAATACGAGAATTGGGTCAAATCGCTAATTTTTATAAAACCAAGAACCGTTTCACGCGCAAACTCCAGACCACAAAAGACGTCCCGGCAGTATATAACCACCTCTTAGACTTGTTGGAAGCCAGGAGATCTCTTACTAAGACATGGAAAAAACAAACACACAACCGTAAGCTTAAAATCAGAATTGCCCAGATAACCAAGCAGGCGGAAACATACGCGTGGTCTAACAAAAGCATCCAGATGCGATTCCCTCAGAGGCACCATCAGCACGAAAAGTACATGGAGCCTTCTGAGGTGCCGCATAGAATATAGCAGGCACTTGAGGAGGGCACTCCGTGACTTCAAAGGCACGGACGAACAGCTCGCCGACAAAATAAAACAGAGATACTTATGTACGACCGTAGGCGAAGATGAGCAATTTATAACATACACTGGAGAGAAAAAATTCACAGTGCCTTAGCGCCAAGAAGATTGCGAAAGCGAGAGAGGCGAAGTGTC
Organism: Amblyomma maculatum; assembly: GCF_055883805.1. Taxonomy (NCBI): domain Eukaryota; kingdom Metazoa; phylum Arthropoda; class Arachnida; order Ixodida; family Ixodidae; genus Amblyomma; species Amblyomma maculatum. The sequence continues at coordinate 178,159,563 of NC_139347.1, read as the reverse complement.
TCTAATGGAAGACGACACCACCTGTTAAGGTGCCTCGATGAGTGCGCCAGATGTTCTCCCAACCTTCTCATAGCGCTTCAGAAGCGTTCATGGTATCTGCAATACCAATCTTGAATGCGCGCCACGGAACGCCGCGTAAAAGGAGCGATAAGGTACCATCCAAACGCACACTTCTCGGATAAAGTATGAGATACAGCGCCTTTCATCCAGAAGTCTAATCTTGTCTAGCATTCCTGCCATCTGCAATCACAAACTTGGAAGCCATATAGCTAGTGTGAGTCCCGGCTCACTCGCAGGTAGCAGGCAATACCATCGCAGAATACCATGCCCGAGAAATGCCTATACGGGGTGAGCACGAGCCAGTAGAGCTAACACATCCGGTTACCAGCTTTCGAGAGATTACCCGTATGTATCGAGAAGAAAGGTGCAGACTGCCAGAACCGCACCCCAAACTCACCAGGCAACAACAGACGATCCTGCGTCGAGCACAGGCGGGATTGCTTGTGCAATCCGTACTGATGAAGCTCATGTACCTTGCGGAACAAGATATGCTCTGTCCTTTTTGCAAAAAAGAAAAAGGCACCCTGCCGCACGTTTTGGAAGCATGCACAGAACTCAAGACGCCCCCCCCCTCCTCCCCTTACCACCAACACCCCCAATCCCCAACCCCTTGAGCGATGGGAGACCTTGTTATCTAGCCCCGCCCTATCCAACCAGCTCGCACTGACAGACAGGGGTTAGGAGCTGTTGGGAACATACGGGTCCCGCAACTAGGGAACCACAACGCCTGGTGCAAGCATGCACCACCGAAATATGTCGGGCCGAATAAATGTTAATTCCTCCTCCTCCTCCTCCAAACTTGAACACGGGCAAAGGAACACCACGCGACAGCCGACGGAAAAGCGACACACTTGCGTGAGCTCAAATATGGAGGCGTAGAGCCGGCAATGACCCTTTCAAAGAATGTCCTCACAATCAGGAGCGGCGGAGTGGAGCGCGCGCATCGAGGCACCCTACCAGGGATGGATGGATGGATGGAATATATAGGAGCGTCCCCTTTGAAACGGGGTGGTAGAAGTAGCTATCATGCTCATTTTACTACCTATATCTTAATTATTGATTTATATTGATTAAGTAAATCACCATTTTATTTATTAAATTTGTGTTTCTACATTACTAACATTATGTCACTTCTCTGCTTTTAAGCCACCAATCTTCCAGTCGTTTTTTGCTATTTCCGCCGCCGGTTTATTCACCCGGCCAGTGGTATCTCTAAACCCCAGAGCTTCAGGAACAGGGACTGCGCCTGCATCAACTTTCGGATGGATACCATTACATTCGACTATAATATGGTGCATAACATCAGCGCACCTAGTGGGGGAAGCACAAAACGCCCGGCTTGGCTACGAGCCACGCTACGCTGAAGAGCTGACTTTACAACACGCTCTTGACTCCCTTCCACGGAGGCCGTGACGTCACGCCAGTTGCCCCCGGCACCCCAGACGCTGCTTTCGGCCGCCTGGCGTTCGCGTTAAATCTGTGGCGGCTGCTTGTTATAATGACACCCAGGTGCGCGTCTGTTGCAAGCTTTTTGAGTTAGGTTTTTATTAGGAAGCTTGGCTAACACTCGAGTATATATTTTTTCTCGTACCACCGAGGCATGCACCGCCATATGTAAGACTGCGTTTAGATTTGTAAACAGCGTTCTGAAATACATGAACGCATTAGTCTGTAGCCGCCTCCACGCGACAGCTTCTCTATTATTTAGTCTAACATCTGGCGGAGGTACCAACGTTTTAGCCAATTGTTACGCACGCATTTAAGTATATGCACAGGGCCAATGACATAAAAGAGGGGATGGCTTTTATCGGCTGAGTCGGGATATACGATGCTCACTCCTCATTAGAGAAAAACGACATCATTTTCCGATTTAGTGAGTTGTCAGTAATTACAGCCATTACCTTAAGGCTCAATGATTCAATTTCCAATATTATCTTCTTGCAGTAACAATGCAGGATTTCAGAGTTCATTTTAGCCACTGGCAAAATATTAGTAACGTGTGTGTTTGCTGAGAGACGCGACTGTATCATGAAAACGTGGGCAGTTGTGGCTGCTTCATGTGAACTCGCCGAAAATCCTTCTGTGCTTTCTCTTTATAGTCATAGTACGGTTTAATGTGAATTTCATCAATCATTAAAGTCAACGTCATTTCGTGGGACTCCATGACCCTTTCGCGGATGAAGGATAAAAAGTGGGCTACATTTTGTTCTTTCAACGAGTCAACTCCATATTTCGAGCAAACGCGGCGCAAAGTGAAAGGATGAGGCAATGTTAACATAGACGCTGATCTCGACAAGTTATGAGCGTGGGGAGAAATTGAGTGCAAAATGCTGCAAAAAAACTAAACTATCAGCACTATATTGAAGAATAGGAAGAGTGATTTGCTCCTTTAGCAGTCGAATCAAGGCACTTCGTTCTTTCGTTGTGTCGCTCTCCTCTGATAGGTCATTAAGCAAGGAGCCGATGTGCTGCAATAATGGTGTTTTTGATGCAAATTCTTCTTCTGATGTTTCAGTCGTATGCTTTTCTAACTGCTCTAGCAGTACGGACAACGTACAAGTGTCACACACGTCTTCTAAAATTGCCCCTCCACAGGGTAAGAAATCCAATTTGGCTATAGCTGCTGACACTGAAAGGGACAGATCAGCAAATACTGTGGCGGAAAACCTAACATGTGGCGAAGGATTATCTTCGATGCGTAGAAACATCACACAGCGACTGTGGACACTGATAGTCCAGAAGTCACAATTGCAAATTCCACAAAGTTTGCGCTTGAGATCTTGAAATGATGCTATCGCATTTCTTTGCTCTTCGTTTTTGTGTGTGTCCATAGAGCTCCTGATGGCTCTGCTCAAGGCCTCGTCTTCTATTCGAGCTCGTTTTCAGGCTGAGGATTCATGTAGAGTGCGCTTCGAGCTCAAGTAAGCTGGGCAGTTCAGGAAAATAGATAGTACGGCATTGGACATTAGATGAACTCTCTCACTGTCAACTGTCAAAGTCTTTCCTCTTCCTGCATCAAAGTGGGATAGCATCTTGAATAGGTCATTCTCTTGGAAGTGAAGTTCAGAAGCCTTCTCTGAAAAACTGCGCCGAAATAAACACACCACAAGGAAGAAGACGGGACCCGCCTTTGTCGCGTCTTCTTTCTTGTGGTGTGTTTATTTCGGCGCAGTTTTTCACAGTACAAATATGAACCAACTAGCCCAAGAAACGGTATTAAAGAAGCCTGCTCAATGTATGAAAATATTGTAGTCACTTATTGCCGGCATATGGACACACTATTAAATAATTTGCGTGTTATTAGGCAGTCAAGCACAGTACTGCATACTTCTGTTCATTAGCCCTGCCCTGCCGTGGTCAAAGTTTACTAAGAATGCGTCTTTTCACGCCAAACATTATTTAAGGCTTCCTGACCTTCTGATCGAGCATGCGGGACATTAGAGGTACGGCATAATCTTCAGTTTCTCATCTTTGAATAAACGCTGGGTGTGAAATCCTTCCGTGGGATGGCCCTAATCCACGATTCCCTCCTACTGGAATCCTTTGGAAAAGCCAAAACAGGCACCTTGGGACCAGTGTCATAGTTCCCGCTATACACCAAGGAACACAACAACGTCTAATGTTACGCCACGTCAAGCGTAGTCTTGCTCAATGCCACATCCTCGTTTCAAGCCCCGGTGATGCTGGTCACACTTCAATATTTTGCACGCGGTGATACATACAAAAATACATGCACACGAGTGCAAGCATACTAGAGCGCGGGAACGTAACCCAAAAATAATGTCAACGCGGAGCTTTGCAGCACCAAACCTAACCAGCAACATAGCCAGCGGCGATTAAAAAGTTTGCTTCGAATTGCTCAAGCGTTTTCACTCGAACCTTTTTTCGGGAACGTTCAGATGGAGCGGGAGCGCCCGTCGAAGCGAAAATACTCAAGATTTTTAAGGCGAAAGCCTTTATTGGCTCATACTGTTGTAGAAAAAAAGCTGTGTGCGCGAAAGGCGCAGTTGATTGGTCGACAGGGAAGTGACGTCACCAGCCACCAATTGGCGACCAACCAGAAGTCTCATCTTGTCTAGTGTTCCTGCCATCTGCAATCACACACTAGAACGCGTGCCAAGGAACGCCACGCGAGAGGAGCGAGCGATGGTGTACCGTCCAAACGCCAACACTGTTGGGAGAACAGGTTGGTTGGTTGGTTCGTTGTTCAACTTTTAATTCCATCGGAAATGGGCGTCCTCTTCTCCGTCCCTGTCACGCGTGCCGGGTGAAGACGGGGAGTCGTGCGCCCGCGGATTAGAGTCTGGCAGGTAGTCCTTAGCTTGCTGCGGCCTTTTCCGCCAGATGGATGGTGCGGTGCTGGATCGCCGGGGCCGCGCTTCGCAGCAGGGTATCCCAGGCTTCTCTACTTGTAATATTTTGTCCTATCCCTGGAGATTGTGGGCACTCTCAAATTATGTGGTCGAGGGTCCCTCTCGCCCCACAGTGTTTGCAGAAATCATTGTCCCTAAGGTCTGGTAGCGCGTGAAACGCCCAGACCGGGTTCATGAACGTATTCGTTTGCAGCCGCCTCCACGCGACAGCTTTTCTATTATTTAGTCTAACATTTGGCGGGGGTGCCAGTCTACGTCCCAATTTAAAATGGTTGATGATTTCCCCGTAATTTTGCATACGCTCGTCGTATGCCCAGTGTTCGGGGGGCTCGACGGCTACCCGGAAGTAGAGAGCTTGGACTACTCGTGAGCCGACTCGTTACCATGGACGGCAGCGTGAGCGGGTGTCCAAATTAACTGAATTTGCCTATTCATCGTTCTTTGGGTGAGGATTTTGGCCACCTCCGGCGATATCCTCCCCTTTCCAAAATTTTGAATGGCAGTTTTGCCTTCGCTAATTATGAACTTAGCTTCTGTTCCTACGCAAGCTAGCGCTATCGCAACTTCCTCCGCAGTCTCTGTGTTGCGGCCTCTGATGGCTCCCGCGGATACCGGTACCCCTCAGCCATCGACTACCGAAGCTACCACCGCACCTGTTCTGCCACTTGCCGCATCGACATAGACTAGTTCCTTTGCTCCCATGTTCTTGAACCGTCGCTCTAGAGTTTCGGCTCGTTTGGCCCATCTTTCGACATTAATTTCTGGATGCATATTTCTAGAGAAGGGGGGACTACCAAGGCCTTCCTGATTTCACTATTTTCACTTTCTTTTGAACTCCTCTCTCTGGGTTGAGGCCTACTTTTGCAAGGATTACCCTGCCCGTCTCGGTCGTGCTTAGTCTCTCTAATTGGGAGACTTGCACTGCCTCCGCCAATTCTGCCCACGTGTTATGCACCCTGAGTTCAAGCAGTCGTTCGCTCGAGGTACCCATGGGCAGCCCTAGTGCCTTCTTAACGCATCTTCGAATCAAGCAGTCTAACGTCTCTATTTCGCCGGCCTTGATGTCCAGGTAGGGCGTGGCGTAGCTGATTCTGCTTATTACGTATGGCTGGATTAGTTTTAGTAAATTTCTCTCCTTGAGCCCTCTTCCTTTAGTGGCGACCCTCCTCAAGAGCCCGAGGGTTTGCATTGCGTAACTTTGAATTTTGTTCAGTAACTCTCTGTTATGGTCGTGGGATTGAATGACCATCCCCAAAATTTTGATTTGATCTACTTTTCGCACCGATTTTCCCTCCACCTGAATATGAAACTCCCCGCTATTCTTGCAGCGTAGGTACTTTGGGTTATAAACAAACAACTCAGATTTATGCGGGGAGCACGAAAGTCCCCTTTTAGCCGCGTAATACACAATGATGTCGGTCGCGGCCTGCAGGCGTTCCTCCGTACTCACATCGCTCCCATGGTTAATCCAGAGGTTAATATCGTCCGCATACATGCTAAAATTTAGCCCATTGATTTGTTTAAGGTTACCCGGGTGGCCTCTCATTGCCACGTTGAATAGGAAAGGCGATAGCACTGAGCCGTGTGGTGTGCCTTTGCTTCCTAACTCTATCGTAGGAGATTCTAAATTTTGAAATATTGCCGCGAAACCTTCAATACAGTATTTGTTGTTTTTTAACAGCCGCCGGCATATAGGCTTATCACTCTGATTCTGGACCTCATATCAGTTCAGTAATCTTTGTTTGTTAATGCTCGATGTCGCGAGTCACACCTTTATCAGTTTTGTTGTAGCGCAAGATGCACCGAGATCTGTCTCGAAGGTTCCGGCCACTCGGGTGTCTTTCCACAATGTTCCAGCCTATGCTGGTAGCTGTTTGCGACGTTATCTAGATTGTTCAGTGCAGCTTTTAAATTGAGCGCTGACGAGTGTGTCGAGCATTCTTTGTTCGACGACCGACGAGCGCGTTTGTTGCTATCGCCACCGCCGAGTTGCTTAGTTCTTTTGCGGGCGCACGTCAGCCCAATAAAGAGTTTCTTCAGTGAAATCATCGACCCTTCATTTGTGTCATCGACCTGGTCACACTCACGTGACAATATCATGCAGACATTTCTGCCCGATAAGAAGTCTTTTATGCAGTTGTACGTTCTTTCCCCTACTCTGAGCACTTCGAACCCTTCGAGGATAGCCTCGTGCCTGACATTGTCGAAGGCCTTGGTGAGGTTTAGGCCCAGGATCACTTTGGCATCTCTCGATCGCGAGTCTATGATATCATGCATTATTCGGAGCATTACGTCATGCGTGCGCAAGTGTGGTCGGAATCCGACCATTTCGTGCGGCAACAGGTTGTTTTGCTCCATGAAGCACGTTAATCTCGTCTCTATTACGTGCTCAAGCAACTTCCCTACGCATGAGATTAGGGAAATCGGTCTCAAATTTTACAATTGCGGAGGCTTTCCCGGTTTCGGTATGAGTATTATGTTTGCCGTTTTCCACTGATCTGGCAACTGGCTCGTTTCCCAAACTTTTCCAATGAATTCCGTTAGAAGACTAACAGAGTCATCGTCCAGATTCCTTAGCATTTGTCTGGTGATCCATCGGGGCCCGGGGCTGATTTAGTTTTTAGTCTTACAATTTCCGCCCTTACATCTGCCTCCGTGATGGGGACGTCAAGCGCCTCGTTGGGCGTGCCACCGTAGCTCGGGAGTGAGGAATGCTTGTTGTCTGCAACATACGTTTTTACTAACTTATTCATAGACGCCGAATCGTCTCCTTCTATGCGTGCCTGACTTTTGCCAATCTTATTCCCGATTGAGTTTTTGAATTTGTTGGCTCCAGCAGATGTCGGAGCATGCCCACGTTTTGGAGAGATTCATGCCTCCCTCCATTTTGTCGCATCTGCTGAGCCAGTTTTGTTCGCATAATTTGATCACGTAGCTTTCAATTTCCTTGTTATGCCTCGAGATTTGTCTTCTAAGATTCTTGTTACACTTTTGCTTCTTCAGCCTGCGTTCTATGCTTTGTTTAGCGTCCCACATGTGGAGCAGTCGGCTATCTGCCAGTCTAGGAGCGTCGTCTCCTACCAGCGTCTTTGTCGCCTCACCAACATGGCGTGTGAGTGCCTCGTCCATTCCTTAATGTTCTCAATCCGTTCTAATTGCGCGGTTGCCCTGATTTCTCTAAATTGATCCCATTCCTTAACGGCCGCTTGGCACGCCCTGTGCGTCTTGACGCCCTCTTTGAGGACCGAAACGACAATGAAATGGTCACTGCCAAAATCTTGCTTCGAAATCTGCCAGTCTAAACCCTGTAAGTTTTTTGAAAATGTCAGGTCTGGGGATGTGTCCGCGCATACGCTGTTACCCCTCCTCGTTGGATGATCGGGATCTGTACGGAGGGCGAGACCTAGCTCGTGCTTGCCCTCCCATAGCTGCCGATTTTTTTGTGTCCTGTATAGCATAGCCCCATTCTTGATGTCTGGCTTAAAGCCACCAACGATCAGCAAGGGATTATTCCCTGCCGCCTTGATGGCTTTGCGCATAAGGGCCCTAAACCTTATTTTATTTTGCTTGGGTGAGCTATAAATGTTAAGAAGGAATAGACTGGGATCCTTCTCTCGTCCCGTTAATATCTCGAGAAATACGTTCTCGATATCTTTCGAATTCAAGTCGTGTTCTATCACCGCTACATTGCGCTTTACAAAGGTCGCCACCGTCGATTTCACGCCTCTATAGCTGTTGAACACCTGGTGTCCCATTACTTTGGCTCCCTTCCCTGTTTCCTGAAGGGTGATTGCGAGGGGGGTCTCAGTTATGAGTGGAAGGTATTGGTGCAGCAGCGCTCTCTTGCGCTGTAAGCCGCGAGAGTTCCTCTGACAAATTTGGTTTTAATTTACGCGCCTGGTCATTTTGCAGCTGGGCTAGAGTTTGCTCGACATTCTGCTGCCACGTTTTGACGGCTATGAGCTCGGTTCGAACTCTTTGCACTTCCCCTGCAAGTGCCTGTACCTGGCTCTGAATTTGGTTCATGAATTGGATCGTTTGGCTCATGAATGAATTCAATATTTCGTCAAGCATATATTCGAGGGCTTGGAACGGGTTTGTTTCATTAATTTTGCGCTTCACCGGGGGCGGGCGAGATGCCTCAGTCACAGTTTGCTCATTCCCTTTCGCCGGTGGCGCCGCTTGTGGCGGGCGACTGGCTGAGCAGGTGGCAGCTGCTTCGCGGGAGTGGGAGGCCCTTGCTTTTCCGTATGCTGTTTCAAATTTTGATTTTGCGTTAGCTTTTTAATCGCCCCCTTAAACTCCTCAATTTTTTTTTAGGAATTTCGACTTCCTCGTCTTTCTTATCTTTCCTAGATTTAGCCTGGGAGGAACCGCTGTTGAAGCTTACATTTTTCCGGTCTCCGCTGGCGTTCCGCTTGGTCCATGGGTTGGCCGCGTCCCTCGAACTCGAGCGTCTCCTGGACCCAAACCTGGAGCGTCGCATGGTGCGAGAACTGGAACGCCCTCGCTGCTGCGGTGGTGTCTCGTTGGCGGTAGATTCCAGCCTTGGGAAGGAGTCTTCTCTAACGCGGAAGTCTCCTCCTCCTTCTTGCTTGACTTTCGGTCGCCCTCTGTTGTCGTCGTGCGCTGGCTTATCCTTGACTTTTCGCTCCCATTGCTTCTTCTTCACCTCGTATGGAGTCCTGAACATTTCCTTACATTTTCGGTCACCAAGCAGGTGGCCCTTGCCGCATAGCTGGCATTTTGTCTCGCACTGGTGACCTTGGGGTGGCCTCTCTATTCCGCAGCTTCTGCACTTGATGTTGCTCGGGTCCGGACAGACGTCCTTCCGGTGACCGAGTTTTCCGCAGGCATTGCATGCTTCATATTTGTGCGGTAAAGTTGACAGCGCTGCGCCATCGGAGTCAGGCGAACCCGAAGGCGAAAATTAGTACAGTTCTGGAATTTTTGCCGAGTCTCCGCACGCCCAAAACTGGCGGGTTGCCGTGGATTCTCAGCCTCTCCATGATGATCTCGTCTGTATAAGTAAGTGGCACGTCATGTACCACGCCCTTGGCAAAATATTCCGGCTTCGCCACGTAGGCAGTCAAATCGATCTTCTCCCCCTCGAACACGAGGTGGGTTAAGCTCGCGTAGCGTCTCTTCCTTTCGGCGCCTGTAGTTGCCACGAGGACCGAGTGCTGCCTAATATTCGTCGAGATGACGTCCTCCCCGGCCTCGCCCGGGTGGATACCAGCTGCCACGATTATTGTGTCAGCCAACA